>NC_037673.1:139800964-140098260 GCF_003255815.1 Theropithecus gelada | reverse complement strand
AAAAAAAAAAAAAAAAAAAAAAAAAAAAGATGCTTAGTATCGTTAGTTATTGGGAAATGCAATTTAAAACCACAATAGGTGACTATAAACCTATTAGAATGGCTAAAATTAAGAAGACTGTCTATAGGTGCTGAGGAGGATATGAAAGAACTGGCACCCTCATACTCTTCTGGTATGAATGTAAAATGGTACAACCACTTTGAAAAATGGTTTGGCAATTTCTTTAAAGATAAACATACACTACCATATGATTCAGCCATTCCACTCCTGGATATGGGCCCAAGAACAATGAAAGCATACGTCCTTACAAAAACATGATCATGAGCATTCACAGTAGCTTTATTTGCAATTGGCAAAAGCTGGAAACAACCCAAATGTCCATCAACAGGTGAATGGAAAAGCAAATTGTGATCTATTTATATAATGGAAAACTGCCTGTATATACACACAAATTTGGATGAATCTCAAAATAAGTATGTTAGGTGAAAGTAGCCAGACCCTCCCAAAAAAGAGTTCACCATACTATAGTGACAGAAAGAAGGACAGTAGTTGCCTGGGGATAGGATTGAGCAGAAGAGTGGGAAGAAGAGATCACAATGGGTCACAGGAATGCTTTTGGGGTGAGAAAAGTAGTTATTATCTTGATTATGGAAGTGGTTTTATGGGTATCTGCATAGGTCAAACTTTTCAAATTGTATACTTTCAACACATGCAGCTTGGTTTATGTCAGTTATACCTCAATGAAGCTGTTAAAAATATTCTGATGATGGCCTGCTCTCCCTATTGTAAAAGGCAGATTGGCTCAGGTTAGAAAGTGTTAATAGCATACCAAAGAATTTAACCTTGATTGCACAAAGAGGGATTGAATGAGAAATCATAGAGGAATAACACTCACCCTCCATAATTCAATGTTATCAAATACTCTGTCCATGAACCACTTTAAATCACATCAAATACCAGCAGGCGGGACATGTATGCATCCCACTCTATGGGAAACACTGAACTAAAGGAAAACTTGTAAGAGTGTAGATTGCATTAACAGGTGACTTTGCTTAATAAACCTTCAGTCTGTAACCTTGATTAATTTTGGAGTAACAATAACTTTACACCAACATTGCTTAAATGAGGAACCCAAGATTGCCTTCCAGATTCCTGCTGAGCCATCCTAACTGGGTGACTATGGCTTCTTACAGTTTCTTTGTACTCTAAAATTCTGCAGATTTTAACAGTCCATTCAATCTTCTGGCCGCTCTCCCCAAACTAGGGCAGATACAATGCCAGTTTCAAGGTAGGATCTATAGTAAACAGTAAAATGTTTAAAAATAAGAGTTTCCAAAAGAAGTGAAGAGTGAGTGAGATTTTGTTAGTCCTCTAACAAAATCATAAAGGCCAAATCGTTCCCAAGTCCACTTCTCCTTTCAAAATATGTAATGTACCCACTGATGCAAAATCAAATCATGACATAGGCTTGGGGGCTTCATTCCAGGTATAGGAAGAATGTCTCCCCAGGCACAGAAAGCAAGCACTTTTCAAAAGCCGACTTGAAAGCCAGAGTCACAACGCATGTGGGCTGACCCAGGTCAAGATAAATGAGGAAATTTGATGGGACTAAGAAGATACAAGACAGGACAAGCAGATTTATTTGAGCTATGGATTTCTGAATCGCTTGCCCTCATAAAGACAGAAAATGGCAAAGGTCATTGTATTTATTTTCTATGGCTACTGTAAAAACTGACCACAAATTTCATTGCTTAAAACAAAACAAATTTATTATCTTACAGTTCTGGAGATCAGAAGTCTGGCATGGGTCTCACCGGGCTAAAACCTTGGTGTCAGCAGGGCTGCAATCCTTTCTGGATGCTCTAGGGAAGAATCTGTCTTTTCCAGCGTCTGAAACCCTTGCATTCTGGGGCTTGTGGTCTTCTTCCTCCACCTTCAGAGCCAGCACTAGCAAGTTGAGCCCTCCTCAAATTGCATCACCTTCTTTCTCTTCTGTCATCAAATCTCCTTTGCCTCTCTCTTCTGCCTCTGCAACTCTTAAGTACCTTTGTAGTTACACTGAGCTTACACAAATAATCTAGATGGCATCCTGATCTCAAGATCCTTCACTTAATCTGTTAGGCAAGTCCCTTTTGCCATATAAGGGGACATGTTCACAGGTTCCTGGGATTAGGAAGTGAGCATCTTTGGAGGGTCATTATTCTGTCTGCCACAGTCATTGAATCATTGATGTAAAACCATTGTCTCTGTGGGGAAAAGAACAATCCTGGGATGCTATAAAAGAATTCCTGGGGCAGAAAGAAGAGCAGGCCCATTCATGGTGTCCTATAGAAGGGGCATAAGTACATCAGGCAAGTGAGAGAGCACCCTTGACAGGGAGGACTCAGATGGTTGTTTCTATACCCTTTAGATGAAGACAGCAAGGTTGAAAGGCTGCCTTACAGCTGATTTAAGGGTGGATTCCAGCCAGCCTTGTTCACAGGTCTGTGTTGAAAATTCACGCTCTCTTCAGTAGCACCACTTCCCCTAACCCATCATCACAGGTACCTTATTTCTTTCTTAACACTTAGTCTTTGGGTCAGTGAAAATGCATGTCCTCCCTCTCTGGATGTGACAGCACTTTGAGCTGTCATCATTGTGGAGAAAAGTAGTCTTTCTCTCTCTTCTAATTGCTTGTTTAATTTTGACCAGCCACAGGGAGAAAGGGTTACAAAGCTCTCGTATTCTAGAATACCACTTGATTCGCATTCACTAGCCAGTGGGATCACTGTGATTTCAAACATCACACACCTGATGAACAGTTTTCCTTCTATGCACAATTTGTAAGCTCAGCCAGGCTCCTTTAAAGCTTTATTATCTTGTTTACTCGTCTGACTTCCTCAAATGAGCCTAACATATCCTCACATTAAGATTCAATGCCTGGAGCCCAGTATAACCTGATAAGATCAAAAGACCTGGGCCACATGTTCTATCTTGGCTTTACTAGGTAACCATTATCCCACTCATAGTTTCTCACTAGTCACTCATTCTTTTTCACACTTACTCTTCCCTTCCTTGAGAGGCTTCTAGGAGGCAACTCTGGGGAGACACAGACACACACACACACACTGCTGAATCTCCTTCCATACTAAGTAGCTGTGAGATATTGAACAAGGGGCAAGTTACTTAACCTCTCTGTGATATTGTTTTCTCACCTCCAACGTTGAGATGCTGTGAGATGTCTCTCCTGGGATTGCCAGGAGGATTAAATGAATTTATATCTGCAAGGCTATTAGAAGAGTTCCTGGCAAATAGTAAAGAATAAATGTTCGTTTTTTTAAAAAAAAGTGTTAGAAACCCTTCCTTTTAGCTTTATTAACTCCTTTCTCTGTCACTCTGCTGACATATTTTGCCATTATTTGCTTAAGTGTCTCTCTCCTCCATGAGGTTGGAGTTTCCTTGAGGGCAGGAACTATGCCATGTTCCTCTTTTCATTCCTACCATTGAGTCAGTGACTGACACCTAGGCATTCAATGAATGTTGAATAAGTAAATCACTAAATGAGAAATATAAGATATGCTACAACTGGACTCAGGGATGTATCTAGTAATGGTTATAGGAAAAGACTGGCCGGGTATGGTGGCTCACGCCTGTAATCCCAGCACTTTGGGAGGCCAAGGCGGGCGGATCACAAGGTCAGGAGTTCGAGACCAGCTTGGCCAACATAGTGAAACCCCGTCTCTACTAAAAATACAAAAATTAGCCAGACATGGTGGCAGGCGCCTGTAATCCCAGCTACTCGGGAGGCTGAGGCAAGAGAATCACTTGAAACTAGAAGGCAGAGGTTGCAGTGAGCCGAGATCACACCACTGCACTCCAGTCTGGGCAATGAGAGCGAAACTCCAACTAAAACAAACAAACAAACAAACAAAGAACCCACAGCCTTTTTTGCTGTAGAAAAAAAATAGAGTGAGAGAAAATAAACAAAGAGGGGTGCCTGTCACTGGCAGGTGAGGTGATACTTAACATTTATTTTCTTCTTTCTACTTTTCCGTGTTTCCTATAATGGGGGCTGGATAGAGGAAGTATGGGTACACAGCAGGGCCAACAGTGCATGCAAAGGATTGAGCCCCACTCTAACCAGAGAGATTCAGAAATTATATATAAGTGAAGATGACACTAGCTGCATTAAAAAATGAACTTGGAAATGTCAGTATCATAATGTGATGAAATTTGTTTCTTGCTCATTTGTTTAGAGGCATGTGTGTTTGTTTGTATGTACTCCATGCAGTCATCAGGCACCCAGCCTCATGGAGGCTCTGCCAGCAACACATGTAGACTGAGGGAGAGAGGGCACAGGGAGGCTTCTCTGGGAGGCAGCACATGGCGTGCCCCACTTGTGGCCATGTTCCTCTGGTCTGATTTCAGTAACACTGCCACACCCAGCAAGGAAAGCTGGGAAAACATGTTAGCCATGTGTCCTGAAGGAAAGGGAGCCGGGTTGGGTGAGCAGGCCATTGGTGAGTTAGCTCATCTCCCTGCATCCCCTCCAACACAACCCCATTGTCTCAACAGTCACTTCCTGACTGGTCTCTCCTTCTCAAGTCTCTCACCACTCAGTCCACCTTTCACCTTGCTGCCGAAGTGACTTTTCTAAAACAACTATTTGCCATGTCACTGGCCTTACTTAGCTGCCTATCCCCTGCTGAATATAGTTCAGATCCCTCAAAAATAAAACTCTCAGTCTACAAACTCAAGTGTACAATAATATTTCTGTCTATGACTAAATTTAATTTCAATTTTGATCTAAATTGCCAGGTAGTAGAACCATAACCTTAATTCAGAGGATTCCCCCTCCTTTATCTGAAGTAAGGTCTAAGTTTTGGGGGTATCACACAAGGCCAAAGCCTTGAGTAGGCACAGGGTTCCCAGTAGTCACCATAGAGGGATTTTCCGGAAGAAACCAAGGTAACTCTTGCCCTTATAACATTCCAGGAAATCATATCTTTTTTTTTTCTAACTTTTATTTTAAGTTCAGGGGTCCATGTGCAGGTTTGTTACATAGGTAAACTCAATGTCATGGGTGTTTGTTGTACAGATTATTTTGTCATCCACCTATTAACCCTAGTACCCATTAGTTATTTTTCCTGATCCTCTCCCTCCTCCCACCCTCCACCCTCCAATAGGCCCCAGTGTGTGTTGTTCCCCTCTAAGTGTCCATATGTTCTCATCTTTAGCTTAACGAGTGAGAACACATAGTATTTGCTTTTCTGTTCCTGCATGAGTTTGCTAAGGATGATGGCATCTAGCTCCACTCATGTTCCTGCAAAGGACATGATATTGTTCTTTTTCATGGCTGTGTAGTATTCCATGGTGTATATGTACCACATGTTCTTTGTCCAGTCTACCATTGATGAGTATTTAGGTTGATTCCATGTCTTTGCTATTGTCAATAGTGCTGTGAGGAACATATGTGTGCATATGTTCTTATGGTAGAATGGTTTATAAGGAAACCATATCTTGAGAGAGTCTCATTCAGTTAGTGAAAGGAGGAAAGCCAAGTCCAGCAGCACTGAAATTTTTTTTTTTTTCAAAGCAAGAAAATAAGATATTGATGTGGGTACAAGGGTGGGGGAACCTTTAAAAAGTTCATGGTAGGCTGGGCGCAGGGGTGGCTCACACCTCTAATCCCAGCACTTTGGGAAGCTGAGGCAGGTGAATCACGAGGTTAGGAGTTCAAGACCAGCCTGGCTAATGTGGTGAAATCCTATTTCTACTAAAAATACAAAAAAAGTAGCTGGGCGTGGTGGCACATGCCTGTAGTCCCAGCTACTTGGGAGGCTGAAGCTGGAGAATTGCTTGAACCTGTGGGGGCGGAGGTTGCAGTGAGCTGAGTTTGCGCCTCTGCACTTCAGCCAAAGTGACAGAGTGAGACTCCATCTCAAAGAAAAAAAAAATTAGTTAATGGTAGACACTAAAATCTCTGATACACATATCTTCATGAAAAAAATACAAGAGCAATGGCCGGGCGCGGTGGCTCAAGCCTGTAATCCCAGCACTTTGGGAGGCCGAGATGGGCGGATCACGAGGTCAGGAGATCGAGACCATCCTGGCTAACACGGTGAAACTCCGTCTCTACTTAAAAATACAAAAAACTAGCCGGGCGAGGTGGCAGGCGCCTGTAGTCCCAGCTACTCGGGAGGCTGAGGCAGGAGAATGGCGTGAACCCGGGAGGCGCAGCTTGCAGTGAGCTGAGATCCAGCCACTGCACTCCAGCCTGGGCGACAGAGCGAGACTCCGCCTCAAAAAAAAAAAAAAAGAAAAAGAAAAAAATACAAGAGCAACCTAAGATAGGAGATTATTGTAGTAGCCAGCTAGCTAGTATACAATGCGAAAACAAGTGGCCGCATGTTTTAATGCTTTCCATTGGTATATTTGAAAATTCTAATTTATGGTTAAGCACTATGTTTATATATTTATCAAACAAAATACAACTTGCACTTTAATTTTTACTAGTGTGCAAAATAATTCCAGCAAACAATATGGAGATATTTCTGCTTTACTGAATTATATAGTCAAATTTATGAAGGACAGGGATGTGTCCAGATATAGAAATAATAAAATATTACATGTGAAAAGAGATTTCATTTTATGTATAGGGAATCTGGGGTCTGTAGAAGTAATTGTTAACTCAAGATCACACAACTAATAAGCAAGAAACTGGGGCCTGGGTCCAGATCTCCACACCTATCTGAGCTGGAACAATGTGGATGATTTTTTACTCAGTTTCAGAAGGTAGCAGCCTTGAGAGTTGCCAGGAAAATAGTTGTCAAAGCATAAAGCAACAGTCAGCAGCTGAAGTTTTCCTTGTATTCTGAACCCCATCTGCCCCCTTCTAACCAGAATCAGTACTTACTTCTTGGGCTCTGAATCTCCCCGTGGCTAATGCTGTTTCCTATACATATTTATTGTGATGGTTAACTTTATGGGTCAACTTGCCTTGGCTAGGGACTGCCCAGATAGCTGGTAAAAATAATTTCTCGTTGTGTCTGAGAGGGTGTTTCTGGAAGAGTTTAGCATTTGAATCCATAGATTAGTAAAGAAGATTGGCTGCACAACCAGGCGGCACTGTAGGAGGTGAGCCGTGGGTGAGCCAGTGTTACCGCCTGGGCTCTGCTTCTTCGTGTCAGATCAGAGGTGACATTAGATTCTCATAGGAGCGGGAACCCTATTGTGAACTATGCATGCGAGGGATCCAGATACTACTTACGAGAGTCTAACAATGCCTAAGGATCTGAGGTAGAACAGTTTTATCCTGAGACCATCGCTGTGTCCCCTCATCCCACCATACGTGGAAAATTGTCTTCCATGAAAACAGGTCCCTGGTGCCAAAAAGGTTGAGAACTGCTGCCTTATAGCACATCTCTTCCTAGAAGATTTGGAATGTTCCTAACACACACAAAAAAATGAGAGATGTTTTGGATATCCTAATTACCCTGATTTTATCATTACACATTATGTGTCTATATCAAAATATCACATGTACCCCATAAATGTGTACTTTTATTATGTATCAATAAAAAATCCTTTTACATATTTATCTACAACCTGTTGGTTATGCTTTTCTGGAGAACCCTGACTAATGCACTTATAGACATAGATCTTCCATGCATAGTCCCCTTTTCTGATAACAGCATCTCAGGTTGTCTTTGGGAATGACTCATCCCCAGGGCATGTAGTCTTCGGGTAGAGTCTTTTATAGCATCTGGTTTTCCCTTGGTTGAGGAACACATGTGATCTGCAGGCCAATCAGAGTCCCTCTCCTGGAGACTGCAGTCTTGATCAGAGTGACACAAAGATGAAAAAACAGTTGGAACCAATTTATCCAGTGATGACACCCTGAGACTGTCCATTAGTGCCTGCTTCCAGGATAACCAGCATTTCCCTGGTTCCTATCCTTTCAATAAACTCCTTTCTTTGCCTAAGTGTTTTTTTGTTTTGTTTTGTTTTGTTTTGTTTTGTTTTCACTCTGTCGCCTGGGCTGGAGTGCAGTAGTACAATCTTGGCTCACTGCAACCTCCACCTCCCGGGTTCAAGCGATTCTCCTGCCTCAGCCTCCCGAGTAGCTGGGACTACAGGTGCCCGCCACCACGCCCAGCTAATTTTTGTATTTTTAGTAGAGATGGGGTTTCACTATGTTGGCCAGGCTGGTCTCAAACTCCTGACCTCATGATCCACTCACCTCAGCCTCCCAAAGTGCTGGGATTACAGGCATCAGCCGCTGAGCCTGGGATTACAGGCATCAGCCGCTGAGCCCGGCCTTTTGCCTAAGTTTACAGGGTTGGTTTTGTTTACCTGCAATAATATGAACTGATAAAACATTCAGTTAGCAGTCTGATTGATCAGCTTCCACTTAACTGATGTTATTAACCAAGTACTAACTAGTACCTCAGCATGCTGATTCCCAACATCTAGTAAGCTTGACTCCATTACACCCGTGCATTCCATTTGATTCTATACTTACCAACCATTGCAGTATTTGTTTTCAAATCCGCTTATGCCAATTGTACATAGTATAGCAATTAAGTAACATAATTAAATGTTAAGTAAACCAATGAAATGTGAAGGCAAAACCAGTGCCTATTCTTGTGAAAACTATGTGGGAGTCTTGATAAAGGTAGGCAAGTAAAAATGCTGTCATAAATTAGGTGTGTGTGAGAGAGAGAGGATTATCAGATAATGGTACAAAATAATAAAACTCTAGTCTTTTCTTGTTTTCATTTTTAAAGACAGAGTCTCACTCTGTCTCTCAAGCTAGAGTGCATTGGTGCAATCATGGCTCACTGCAGCCTCTACCTGCTGGGCTCGAGTGATCCTCCTGCCTCAGCCTCCTGAGTTGCTAGTACCAACAAGCACCACCATGCCAGGTTAGTTTTTATTTTATTTTATTTTTTGTAGACACAGTGTCTCACTATATAATTCAGGTTGGTCTTGAACTCCTGGCCTTAAGCAATCCTTTCACATAGGCCTCCCAAAGTGCTGGGATTACAGGCATGAGCCATCACAGCCAGTCCTCTAGAAGAAATTTTTAAACGAAATCATTTCTCAAGTGTTCTTACTCTCCTTTAAACAAATCAAAATTAGACATGACAGAGCATTCCCAATGGGTGATTCCAATCAGCAGACACAAAAAATCAAGGGCAAGGCTTTGGCCCTATGAAAAATTGGAAGATAAATGAACATTTATTTAATGTTCATTAAATAATGTAAAAATACTTAAGGTATATATCATTTATTATAATTTCTTGGTTTATGTATTTTTTTTCTCAAATTAACTGAATGATCAAATTGAACAGGAGGTCTTTGTATAAAGAAATCCAGAAGGAAGCTACTATGCTTAGATCTACTCATGTGTTAGTACTCAGTGGCATGGACCCATATTGAATTTAAGGGCACACCCCAATTCTTTGCCTCTCAAAATATAAGAGTTGGAAAGAATCTGAAGGGTCATCTAGGTCACATCTTCTTTTCACAAATTGAAAATTGAGGCCCAGAAAGGCGAAGTGATTATGCTGAGTCATACAGTGGTTCATGACAGAGCTGTGACTATGACCTGGGTCTCCTTAATGTATGAGCTTGTCCTGCAGCACAGCAATTTGGTTCAAAGGTTTTTATCCATTTATTTATCCCTCTGCAGACATAGGTTTAATAGAACAAACAAATTCTTATAATAAGACAATGTGAAATAAATTCTAAGGCCATTTAAGGAATAGTATCCAGTCAAACAATATGAAGCTTGTTATTCAGAAGTCAAGGAAATGGGAATGAATTAACTGTGGGAACCCAGTATAAATCAGGAATTCATTTGTATGTACTTTATATGAATACTAATGAGGGATCATACTATCCCTGGTTTGCTTTCTCTTGTGTCACACAGATTTTCACATCCCCAACTCACTTTTCCTGATGCAATTTTATAAATGAAGCAAGAAAACTACAACTTACAATCAATCACCAGACCAGCAAGATCTTTCCCTTAATTATTCCAGATATAAAGATGCCTTTTTTGTCAAGGTAGATGTGAGCACAAAAGTTAATGGTCATGTAGGTCAAAAAAGCAGAATTGGCTGATCTGCTTCTAACTGATTTTTTCCTTCATAGAATTGGCTACATTTTTAGCAGAATCAACAAGATTGGATGATGGCCTGGTGTTGGGTAGTTAAGGGCAAGGAGGGTGCATTACCCACCCATCCTGGACACCATGTTGGAAGCAAGTAGCAGGCTCAGCTCTCCCCTTCCATCTCCCCTCCTTCTACTCCTCTGAAAAGAGTTGCCATATTTTATTTCACTCCCTTCTCTAAGGAGGGATAGTGTTGCTCCAAACCACAGACTTGACCAGGCCAGACTATCAGAGTTGGGGTGGGAAGGTATCTGCTCCTTTGCTGTGTTTTATTTCCCAGGAGTCTCAAGCAATCTAGATCAGGCAGAGGTTCCAAAGTCAAACATGACAGAGCAAGACAAGTAATATGCATGGGGAGGTGGAAAGAGCTGTGGGGCAGGAGGCTCTGTATAAACTGGGAATCCATGCATCATCCAAAGGGGCAGCCAGGATGTGACTCTGGCCTCCTGGAGGAACATGAGCCCAGCCAGCCAGATCTCTAACTTAAAAAGAGGTGGAAATCCAATTACTTCATATAAACGTCTTTTGACTCTAGAATCAGTTAAAATTTTAAACACTGTCCAAGTCAAATAAAATGTGTCTTTGGGCCAGTTACAGCCCATGGGCTGCTCACGGCTGGTGCCTTGACTTCTCCGAGCCTCCCTCACTGCCAGGGGAGCTCCAGACTAGCCAGACCCACATGAAAATGTTACAATTTGGGAAGAGACCTTGAGATTTGGAGGAAAAAGCAAAGCTTCAGCTTACTTTCATTCTAGACCACTTGAACTGTCCAGGCCCAGCAAAAAGTGTCTTCCTGTGACTCAGCCTAGCTTGATCAAGTTCAACATTAGAAGTTAGGGCCAAAATCTCAGCATCATGGAATATCTGTTTTCCAGACTAATTTTCTTGTTCTGTATTGATGACTTTCTCCCATGGTCCTTTGGGAAAGTGATATGGCAAGAATCAGAGTTTCAAGATCCCCTGTCCTGTCCTTCTTTCTTTCATTTAATTGTCTGCAGGTAGCCTTGTTACACCCCTAACTCCCACAAAGCTTCCTTTGTCTACCTGTGGATGTGGAGAGTGAGCAGAAGATGAAGAACAACACATCTGATGGTCTAAATGCATCTAGTTAACTCCATTATCCCCTTCATTGACTCTGAAAAATTTTTTGGAAGACCCTACTCTAGTTCACTATTGGAGCTGCAGTGATCTTATTTAATGAAAACATTCTATTTATTCACCACTTCTAATATTTCAGAGACCACAGCTTTCCCATAAGTAATTAGAATTCAGTAGGACTAATTATGCATTATAATTCAATAGGACTAATTGTTCATTATATATCAAAATACTTTACATAGGCTTTGGTTCTAAAGACTTCTTCATGTAATTAGAGAATGCCACGATTTGGCATTTGGTCTTTCCTATTATCTCTGTAAGTTTTTAACTGAAAATCATCTCAATGAGTGAAATCACAATGTGTTAACTGAACCAGCTGATATGGATGTTCCCAAATCTCATGTCAAATTGTAATCCCCAATGTTGGAGATGGGGCCTGCTGGGAGGAGATTGGATCATGAGGACAATTTCTTACAGTTTAACACCATTCTCCTTGGTGTTGTCATGGCAATAGTGAGTGAATGAGTTATCATGAGATATGATTGTTTTAAAAGTGTGTGGCACCTCCCTGCCTTTCTCTCTTGCTCCTCCTCCAGCCAGCCATACAAGATGTGCCTGCTTCCCTGTTCACTTTCCACCATGATTGTATTAATAAGTTTCCTGAGGCCTCCCCAGAAGCTGGGCAGATGCCAGAATCACGTTTTCTGTACAGCCTGCAGAACCATGAGCCAATTCAACCGTTTTCTTTATAAATGACCCAGTCTCAGGTATTTCTTTATAGCATTGCTAGAATGGACTACTACACCAACCAGATGTCTGATATTCATCACTAATAATGTGAGAAACCATAGGCTCTGTTGTGCAATTTATTGAGCACTTACCATGTACAACTCTATGTAATAATAAGAGTAAAAGACACACTGGTCATTTCTTCTGGAGAGTACTCAACAGCCCCACCATCAGGAAGAATCTTTGAGCAAGATCAGCTACATTTTATAAATGAATGAAGTCACACTTCCTCTGTTTTCTGGACTTGTTCCCTTGCTGTGGAAGGGGAGGGGTAGGCAGAATCTTCTCCAATGGCCTTTTCTAGCCTGACTTTGTGAAGAAGGTTGGACTCTGGACTCCAGTGTTTGAGTTTGAGTCCTTGCTCTGTCACTTGCTCACTGAATGACTTTGGACAAGTCCCTCTTTAAGCAACAATTTTCTCACCTGTTTAATGAGAATAATAGTATTACCAATCTCATTGTGATTGTAAGGATTAAATAGGATAACACATATGCTTGAAACAGTACTTGTTATGTGGTAAGCACATGCCTCTCCACCAAAAATGTTAACTAGTAATATCCCAGCACTGAAGTAAATATAGTTCCTTACGAGGAGGTTTTACCCACTGAGAAAGAGCCCTGGCTGCTGGTCCCAGCTCTGCAGTGAGCTAACTTGGACCCTGAGCAGGTTGGTCTTACAAGGCCCCTGATTTCAAATCTATAAATGAGGAGGTTAGACTGGCATTGTTGATTCTCAAAAACTACTAATTTATAACCTCCCAGCAGTGAGATTTGAGTGCTCCTGGCAATTATGAAATGTATATTTCTATCTAGGTTAACAAACCTCAGCCCAAGGATGTGGGTTAAAATGAACAGATCTATCACATTGTCTAGGATGGAGTATTTTAAAGTGAATTGCAGACAATGTAACATTTTTGGAATTTCTGTAGAGGGAAACATTACATTAATCAGGAAAAGTGTGGGAGAAACAGAGACCGCTCCCTTCCTCCTGCTCCCTTCCTCCTCCTCCCGGAGCAGCTGAGTGAGTTGGGGAGAAGGACTGGGCAGCTCAGCATTCTCTGCAGGATCAGCCTCGCCCCAGAACACCAGCGGAGTAGCCTGCCCTGCAAGAGACCAGTGGCTGTCCCCTTCTGCCCTGGCTGAGTAGGCAGGTTTAATTCACAGAGAAAAGTGTTGCTGGTTGCAGATCTAAGCTATGTTCCAGCTCAATTTTCATCATTAAAATTTTGGTCTTTAATCATCTCATTTCCAGTGATAAATTTCTCAGTGAGATCTAAACGCAGAGGGGAAAACGAGCAGTTATTTATGTGGCCCCCGAAGTCTCAAGAAATATCTTAGGGTCGACTTGAATTGCTTAGAAGAAAAATGCTCAAGCCCAGTATGGTGTGTTTACACTGCAACGCAATTCCCTAGCCAGGCCAGACCACAAGGATCCAAAATTTCCAAGGACCTATAAACAGATTTTCCCGGTTGAAAGATGCAAGTCTTTGGACTCCAGCTGCCCTGCTGCTGCTTTCTGAGCCAAACCTTCTTGGTTGAGGACTTTTTCCTCGGAATTTGACTGTCTCCACAGTTCCACCCTGCCTCAGCTAAAAGGTTCTCTGTTCCAGCTCTGAAATCCTGAGGAACTATCCGTCTTGTTCTTATTTAAACATTCTAGCCCAGAAATAACTTGCAGGATGAAAGGGGGTCTTATTTCAGCTCTGCTTGGGCTGTTTCACTCCGGTACAAACATTTTCTATGTACTCTTTTTCAGCACTCCTTACACAGCACTAATCAGAAAAATATTCCCTCCTTCTTGACTTCGCATTAGCTGTTTGAACAACCCAGAGTTTTCCAGCAGCTGAGGTGATTGCACACATCATTGCCAGAGTAGTTATATTTTATGTCCTTCCATTATTTTTGCTGGTCCTTGCAAGTGGGTCAAGATAGAGCTGAAATTTTCTCAAAAGGAACATATTATGCTATGTAAATAATAAAAGCAAAACCAGCATTTGTTTCTCTATAAGACAAATTAACGCCAGGCTTTTCCTTGCATATAATAATCATATCTAAAACCACTGGTGATGCATTTGACTGCAACAATGCACTGGGCTGTAGAATTTAGGTCCCTTGTTACCGCCCCACTGATGCAGGGAACTGATAGTAATGAAGATGTAGTGTATCTTTGAGCTCCAGTTGTTGGGCTCTGCCACCCACCCATTGATTCCATAAATGGTTTCTTTTCCAGATTGTGAAAGCAACCGATAAGCCATTTCCTCTCATCACCACAGCACTTCAGGCAGAGCTTCTATATTGATCTATCCTCTTTACTCCCAGCCCTCACCAGCCCAAGGCAAGGCAGGATTTCCTTTAGAACACTTCAAAGCCCTCCAAATAATTTTGGTGAGATCTTTAAAAATGCAATTCTTCCCCTAGATTTTACTTTTCATAACACCATGAAAGTCAGTCATATGAATTGGGTCATTCTCATCATACCCAACTCAAACAAAGTCAGAAGCCGGGGGAGAAAAGCACTCGGGACACATAATGTTGCTCCAAAAATGTTAATTTTCTGCAGCCTGGTTGCTGAAACTGCCTGCTGTAACCCGAAGCCAGTTTGATCTAATGGCTTCTGAAATAAACTGCTGCAACTCTAATTTTACCCACTGCCATCACTCACCAATCAGAACTTGCCAGTCCTCCAAAACTGTACTTGTGCCAATGAACAAAAAAGAGCAATATGTAACATTTCTCCTTTTTATAAAACCTGCAAATTTCTCTTTGTTCTTCAGACATATTGAAGACCACCAGCTCTGTGTGTATTCCCCAAATTGTGATTGTTATATTCCAGGTAAATCCTTGCATTTAGAGATTTGCCTCTACATATTCATTTTACTTTAACAACACTCAGGCTCTAGGGTTAGCTGTTAAAAGGAGGATTATTAGGTAGAGAAAGTCGGAGAAATATATGTGCCTTTCTAACGTTGTGTTGTAAAACAAAAAGACCACAATCTACTTTTTCAAGAATTATATTCCCCTGAGAATGCCAGCTAAAGTTGGCAATGAAACAAATAGGAATAATGTCTGAGTACAAAAAGGTCTCATTTTGTTGTTTTCTATTTAGATTGTATTCTAACATTTATCCTAAAATATTAAAAAAATTAAAAATCATTGCAGATACATTATTGCAGTTTTAAAATAGATCCTCCCCCAAAATTAGATTGGTATTGCCTTTTAAGAGTATTTCACATATGCTCAGCTGAGCAGCACGCTGCCAGAAAAGCTAGGTCTAGACCAAATCAAGAGCTGGCAAGACAGCTTTCCAGGCACAGAAAAGAAAGAAAAGCCCCTGCTCATCTTTCCAATGCTCTGCCGCTCACAAGGCCTCAGAGGGTTTAGTTAAGGGGACTGGTGACCTAAAGGGTAAATGTCTGAGATGTTTTTAATGAAAGAAGAAAACCTAACATCTGCAGAGGAAATACAATAAATACTGATGTACCCACCACTAAAAATGAACAATATTTTACATTATTTACTTCAAAATATCTTTTATTTAAAGAAATAAGCACACACATTTCCAAGAAGACGACATCTCCTCTCTTCCCATGCTCAGACACATTTTTCTCTCTCCAATCCCGGAAGCAACTTACATCACCACACAGTATGTCTAATCTGTACATATGTTTAAAATCATGCTTTTGAACATGTAATGTGAGTAGTTATATAGATATACATATATATCCACAAATGCCATATAACATTATTATATCACCATTTTGTAAAGAAATTGTATCAAAATGTAACTTGCATTTCTCATTCAACATTGTTTTTAAGCTCTTTCCAAGTTGAGGTATGAAAATATTCCTAACTTATTTTAGCTATTGTACAACATTTCATCCTCATCGATGCATCACAATTCATTAATCTCCACTCTCTTACTGACAAACATTGGAATCAATTCCAAGATTTTGTTATTAAAAACAATGCTGCAAAGAACATTCTTTGGCATATCTCTGTGTTGCACATGCACAAAATTTTCACTAGGATAGAAACCCACAAGTGAAATCAAGAGTCACGGGGTATGGGCATTTTCAACTCTGCTTAATATCACCAAATCACTTTCCAAAGTAACCAGTCGGCACTCCTACCATTAGTGATTATGCATTCTCTTGTCTCCACCAACATTTTCTATTAGCAAACTGCTTAAATTCTGCGAATTCTTCTATTGTAAAATGTCATCTAGCTGTTTTAATTTATATTTCCTTGAACACTAGTAAGGTTGAGCATCTCTTTGTGTGTGTATTGCTACTTGAATTTCTTCTGTAAAATTTCTGCTTGTATCTTCTTCCTATTACTCTGCATGATTATCTTTAACTTACTGATTTGTAAGTTCTTTAGATAGGCTGCTAACCAATGTTTTTCTCCTTTTTTATTTTTTCAAAACTATGTTGCATCAAGAAGCTCCACTATGCCTTGGAAATTAGTCAAATGTTACAGATCCACATACTCAGGCCCTTTTAGAGCATCAAAATTTAATCTTCAGAATGATATTAAGAAATTCCTTGATTTGAGAGTGAGAGTGCTCAGGAGGACCAATAGATTATGGAGAAAAGGCTAGAACCTAGAGATTTCATGTAAAGCTTTAGGTATATCATTCTGTCATGATCTCAGGAATACATAATTTTGACCTAATTAGAATAGGTTTTCTCAAAAAAGGATTAGGATTTTAACTCTGTCACCTTTCCAAGCAGTTCTAAGCCATGCTCTGAGAATCCCTCAAGCTTTGTAACTGGATGCCAATCATTTATTTTTAATGTTTACATGGGTAGCTTTTCCTTTAAGGGAAGGGAGACAACTCACTGATCAGCAACAATGGCAATAGTAAATGATACTCCACCTGAAATTGTCTGCTGCCGAATGAGAACACTGCATTTCCCTAAGCAATGTCATCCTGGACGTCGTTAAACTGATGATCAGAAGTGTCATTTTGCAAAAGCTGTATTTCTAGAACTTTCTATGGTCTTTTTTTCTTGAGGGGAGGATGTCACTCTAATTTTAAGAGAGGCAATTTAACAACAATTAAATGTAATGTATATGTATTAAGTAAAGAGGCAGAATCCATCCACATCCTCTAAATCAGGGGTGTCCAATCTTTTGGCATCCCTGGGCCACACAGGAAGAAGAATAATTGTCTTAGGCCACAAATATACTAACACAATAACCAATGAGCAAAAACAAACAAACGAAAAAACAAAAAACTCATGATGTTTTAAGAAAGTTCACAAAATTGTGTTGGGCCTCATGCAAAGCCATCCTGGGCTGCATGCGGCTCACGGACTGTGGATTGGACAAGCTTGCTCTAAATAGAGGAAGAGGGGTTTGGATTCTATTTCTTCTTCCCAACGGTCGGAAAGAGAAGAAACAGAGAATTTGCCATTAGAAACCACTTTGCCATCATGCATGACAAGCTTTCCAAGCAGCTGTCTTGGGTGAGGAGTTAAAAATAAGTGTGACCCCATTAAGGGAAATACCCAGATTGACTGGCATCACCTTAATGTGGTGAAGTTCTTCCAAGAACATACGCAGCAGCAGAGAGAGCAGACGCAGACCCATGGAGTACAGAGAGTGAAAGCTAGGCAAAACCTTAATACAGACATGGAAAGGGGCCTCCTGGTCCCACTTCCTCTCCAAAAGCAGGGAAGAAATGACCCAGAGATAAAATGGTTCTTCTAAACATGTTGGCAGTCCTAAATCTTTCTCCTTTCACAACTAGCGGAGGGTATCACTGAACTAACCACGGAAACTTCTACCAGCTCAGACTCCAACTTCAACATTTAGAAAATATCTTCATATGGTGTACACATATCAGGAGATCCACGCAGCATCTGCCCAACAGTTTTAGACTCAATGCCAGACCTAAATCATTCTCATGTTCATGTTCAAGGGTGGATAAACAATACAGAATCTATAAAAACAAAATAAAGATATATAACATTGTAAACTAGAAATAAACAGCATCCACCTGAAATGGAAACACTACATTAAAACAGAAATAAAGTTCAGATAGCACCTGTTTTGTGCTCATAATAAAATCCAATAAAACAGGCTCTGAGATAAAGAAGAAAGATTATATGATAGTCTTATACTGAAAAATAAAGGAAACTTGGTAGATAGTGAAAAAAATGAAGAAACTAATATTACTAAAACTAAACTTTAAACTGTATTATAATCAATAAACTGTAGAGTACAGTAAAAACAGAATTAGTTATGTAAATAAAAAGATTGAAACACTTTCCTTGATTTAGAAGACTGGTGAAAATGAGAGAGAAGCACATGAAATCAAAAGAAAAGTTAGACACAAAAGAAAAATATTTTCTGAGATGAAGATCTGAATTTGCAGATCAAATATATTCATCCTGTAGCAAGATAATTTGTTAAAATGAGATCAGCACTTAGACATATCCTGTTCAAACAGTGGAATTACAAAAAGTAAAGATGATTTTCCACAAGAGTCAAGCAGAGAGAGTTGGGTTTTACAGGAGGAGGATTGCTTTATAAAGGAAAAAATTTCGGCTTGGCCTTAAAGGTCTTCTATACAACACTAAAAGTCAAATAATAAGACAAAAATGTTCAAAGATAAAATGATAAATTAAAATAATAAAACAAAACCCTCAGGTTTCTGAAGACAAAGGTCTTCAGGACCAAAAAAGATAAATCAAAATAAAAAGCCCAAGAATGAGTAATTTATTTAATAAAAGGTTAATATGGAAGATTAATGTCATTTCAATATAGAATTGCTCATATATTTTTCCATTTTCATTATATAATTATTTTTGAATATTATTACAAAACAGGATGAAAATGTAATAATTCTTGAAAATGAAAATATGTGATACTAAAAAATATTTTACAGTAGTAAATTAGTAAATAATTATTACTAGTTTGTACTCTGTCACAACTCCAAGAATACACAGAGAATAAAAGACAAAGGATATTAGGGGGGTGTAGACAAATGAGTGAATTTCCGCATTTTTATGAGGGAACATAATACATAAAGTTTCATTCATAATGTTAATAACTACACTTTTTAAACTTAAGAATAACAACTAGAAAAATTTAAATCAATATATATGTCATTCAAGTTGCTGGAAGGAAAAATGTCAAGATAAAGGATGCTTCCTCTCCACCCTTATCACTGCTTAATCCCAAGTCTCATTACTGAGAGCATTGTCACACTTAATAGTGGTTTAACATCTCTATGAGAAGATATGCAACAAATTAATACAGCCATGCTAGATACAATCCACAGGAAGTACTAACAAGCTATCACTTGCATTAAGAAAAATCTTTTGATATTGACAAGTAAACACAATGTAGGTAGCAAAATATCCCTGGTATTCATTTCTGAATTGAGATTTAAGGCATACAAATTTACTTGGCTTGCACTAATAGTTCAATGAATTTATATTCCATCTGCCGTTAACCTATCACACTCTTGATTTTGAATTCTATTTATCCAGAATTTCTTTATTAATAAAACTATCCCATTAGTGTCATGGGCTAAAATTTCATTAAAGCTTTAAGGGTCATATAATTCCAGAGGGGTAAAAAATAAACACTCTAGTTAAATGCTTTAACTAACACACCCTAGCATAATGAAAGATTCAATCTCCACATCCTTGGCTTCACGTCCACAAAACTACATGTATTTTGCTACACAAAAGGGGTCTGGCTGTGCCCTTGTTCTCTTCTTTCATTTTTTTCTAATCAGTGACTGAACTTCAGACTGTCTTCCAACTAAGCAAGGTGAAATAAAAATTGATTATTCAGAATCCAAAATACCTTATGTTTCTAAAATAGATGTATCTTTGGTATAAGGGGAAAGCAATTTTAGAGAGAGTATTTTTAAAATCCAAAGGAAAAGACAGATGGAGAGGTAACTTTTGTATCACTACTGAGTTTATAACTTACATTGGCAGTTTGGACACACAGTTAAACTTAAGAAATTTCAAAACCGTATACTCCCTGTACATTTCTTGTATTGAGGAACATGATGATGTTGTGCATTTGCTGTCCAGACCCAAGATGGAGGAACACAATGTTGAGACCAACAATCTACTTTCCATCCCTGTGATATGGTTTGGCTCTCTGTCCCCACCCAGATCTCACCTTTAATTGTAATAATCCCCAGGTGAATTGTAATAATCCCCACGTGAATTGTAGTAATCCCCATGTGTCAAGGGCAGGACTGGGTGGGGATAATTGAATCATGGGAGTGGTTTCCCCCATACCTTTCTTGTGATAGTGAGTGAGTTCTCAGGAGATCTGATGGTTTTATAAGGGGTTTCACCTTTGCTCAGCACTCATTCTTCTTCCTGCCGCCATGTGAAGAATGATGTGTTTGCTTCCCCTTCTGCCATGATTGTAAGTTTCCTGAGATCTCCCCAGTACTGTGGAAACACAAGTCAATTAAAGCTCTTTCCTTTATAAATTACCCAGTCTTGGTTATGTCCTTTTAGCAATGGGAGAATGGACTAATACACCCTGTATGGAGCATAAAATATTTCAGAAAGTTTAAATAAGTGAAGAAAACAAATGTTTTAAATTTATTCTTGGTTAATTTGTTTCAGTCACAAATAACAAAATAAGGCACACTTGGTAATAGTGTAGCTGAAAATTGTAACAAATTTATTTATAATAACTATACAATGAAGACTGGATTTTAATCATGTTTTTCTGTTTCAACAATGAGCACATCTTTGACCTATGAATTCATGGATTATAATAATTCTCATTGCCTACCTGAATGAACCAGTCATACATAACCATTTTAGCCTTTTCTTCCTTACAGTTTATAATTTTATATAATAACAGCTGTCAGTAAACATGGAGACTTACTAAGCTAATGAATAATCATCCTTCACATTATAATTATAATTCTGCTCATCATTAACATATTTTCTAATTATTATTTTTTTATTACGGACATAAACACAGTTTGTCAGGGATCTGGAATGTCAAGTTAAGGACATTTTTCTTCTGTTGTATACGTGGTGATAAGTATAAAGAGGAAGGAGTAAAGAATTAGCGCCAAGTCACCAAGTCCAGTTCCTGACACATAGAAGATAAGCGCTAGTTGAGTGACTGGGATTAGCATTTATTGAGTGTCTACTATGTGCCAAGCAGTACTAGGTACTTTACATCATTATCGCTTCTAATCCCCTAGTTCTTGTAGTTGTGGGTATTACTATTCCCATTTCTCCAATAAAGAAGCAAAGACTCAGAGAATTTAACTTACTTGCCTATAACTTGGCTGCATTGCTAAAATTTGAAACCAGATTTGTTCAACTGTAAATCCCAGATCTTTCTTTCATATTCCTGACACCTGAAAATATTGATCACTGAAAATTATTCACAAACTATATGATCAAGGATTGCAACCTCGGTTCAACAGTGAGCAATAATACAGTGATTTACACTTCAGCAGGTTTTATTTTAAAATAAAATACATTTCATTTTAAAGATGAAATCATTTCTAGTGAAATATGATACATTTATGTCATATTGGCATTCACATCAATATCATTTTAAGAAAACCTTTAACAGAATCATAGAAGCTGAGGGTCTAAAGAGACTTCAAACTTTGGCTAATCATTGTAGGAAATTTATGTCTGTTGTTCTGATCAGGATGTTGAACCCTTCTAATACATTATGTTAGAAATTTGCTAGACATACTCTTTGCTAAAGAAAGAGAAATCATGGAGAGTAGAGTGGGTTGCCAAGGAATCAATGGCACATAAGGAAGACAAATTGATGGAGAAATTTAGAAGTAAATTCAAGTGCTTCATTTTCCATCTTCAGATCTGAAGACCAACAGATATAAATACTCAACTGGTGCTGGACTGGCTGAAATTTGAGATCTCTTTAGACCATGTAGCTCTTTGATGATACCGAAGGCCTTTCTAGAATCGTCATGATGATGATGATGATGATGATGATGAAATCCATAAAACCTCTTGAAGCTGCGAGGGTGGAAGAAGGGATATTTAGAAACTTCACATAAGTTGTGTGTGTTCAAGTGGTTATTGGGAATTTGGAAGCACATAGAGTATATTCGGACCCAACTGAATTTTGGCTGAATAGTGGCCTCTCAGATAGGTCCATATCCTAATTGCCAGAATCAGTGAATGTTACCTAATACAGAAAGAGGAACTTAGCATGTGTGATTAAGTGAAGGACCTTGAGATGGGAAGATTATCCTGGATTATCCAAGTGGATGCATGCAAACACAGCAGTTCTTCAAAGAGGGATGCAGGAGGCATCAGTGTCAGAGGAGAAGGCCATGTACTAATGGAAGCAGAGATTGGAACAATGCTCACTGAAGGTAGAGGAAGGGGGGATTACAGACCAAAGAATATAGGTGGCAACTAGAAGGTGGAAAAGGTAAGGAAGATTCTCCCCTCAAAGACTCCTGAAGAAGCCAGCCAGCAGACACCTTGACTTTAGCACGGTGAAACTGATTTTGGACTTCTAACCTCCAGAACTTGGGAAGTTAGAGATAAACTGGTTTCATTTGAAGCCACTAAATTTGTGGTAATTTGTTATAGCAGCAATAAAAATCTAATACAGTGACACTAACCAGAACTGAAATAGCTGCCTGAGCACTTTTTCTACCGAATAATTCTTTAAAGAAAAATGAGTTTTAAAAGGCAAGTCATAGCATTAACAAGATGTGCTTGTAGCTGCAGAACTCATATTACAAGTAAGTAGCAGAAATCCTGACACTGCCCAGTAACATGTTTGGCTCCAGGAGGTTTTGCCTATGTGTTCACTTTTATGGACAGTAGGGCTAGTCTTTAAGTCTGACCTCTATCATGACCTCGAAACCCACATTTCTTATTGCCACATTTCTAGGCTTCTAACTCTTGGATGTCCTTGGACATCCTACCACAACCCAGGGTTAACAGATGAAATCCAATGTCACGGTTATCTATCTAGGAAAGCATACAGTCCATATCCTGGGATTCTTTCTCATCATACGGGGTCTGCTTGCAAAAGTCATACCACTTTCCCCTGGTCCTCCTTATTTCCTTTTTGATTGCATACCACCACCCAGATCCAAAATGTTATGTCACCTTTGGCAGCTCCTTCTGGGCTCATTCCTTATTTAATTAGCCAACCAAGTATTGTAGGATCTGTTGTCTGCTTTCTACTCCCACTGTTCAAGCTAAGGTCCTGGAGATCTGCTGCAAAGACAGTGGCCTCCTAATGATTTCGGGTTTCAGTCTCCAATGCTTGTTTCCACATTCTCAGATAAATATTCCTAAAGGAATGTGCCTTCTAATCATGTCATTTCACTGCTTTCCTTTGTTCACCATGGCAACTAAAAATTATTCACATTCCCCTCGCTTTTCCCATTTTATTTTCCTTCTCTTCCCTATTCCTATACCCTTCCTCTACCTTCTAATCTAGGATCCTTGTTGTTCTCCAACAAATCTTGCTTCCCTACCTCCATGTCCTTAATCTATATTTGTTCTTTAAGTAGAAAATTCTCCTTGTAGGAGCCTCACTCCTGCATGCTGAAATATCACCTATGTAAAATAAACTAAGAAAGTATGGTGATATTAAAATATGGCCACCCATTATTTAATGTGTTTCTCTTCAAAAGAGGGAGGGGAGTGTAATTCCCTTCCTCTTGAGTGTAGGTTAGACTAAGACTTGATTTGAATAAATAGAATATGGTAGAAGTGACACTGTGTAACTTTAAGGTCATAAAAAGCATTGTGGCTGCCTTCCTGCTTTCCCCAGGAAGCTATCTGCCATGTCATGAGAATACTCTATGAAGAAATTCTATGGACAGGACCATGTGGCAAGGAACTGAGGCATCCTGCCATGTGAGTGAGCCATCTTACAGCCCCACCAAGGGCTCAGATGACAGCATCCCCAGATGACACGTTGGCTGCAACTTTATGAAGGACCCCAAGCCAGAAGCATCTAGCTAAGCCACTCCTGAACTCCCAGCCCACAGGCACTGTGATATAATAAGTGTTTGTTGTTTAAAGCCATTGTATTTTGGGATAATTTGTTATTCAGTAATAGATCATTAATATAATAATCAGTCATTTTTATTATTTCAACAAGAATTTATTGAATGCATTTGATGTGTTGGATTAGAACTTAGGGCCTGGGAATGCAGGACTAAGCTTACAAATCTGGTGTCTGCTCTTAGGCTAATTACAGTCTGGCAGGGAAACACACATTAAATGAGTAATTACTTACATAATTATCTCATTACCATTATGATAAGATCTATAAAGTAGCAGACAATTGAGCCATGATAACATTAACTAATCTGCTTTGGCAGAGTTGAGAAGACTTCTAAGCACTAAGACTTCTAGGAGTCCCCATGTGATGGTCCAGGGCTTTGAAGAGCCCTTTGGGCAGTGGTAGAATCCAGTGGTTAGAAAGGTGAGCTCTAGATTCAACTGCTTGGATTTGAGTCATCTCTGGCTCTTAGTAATTGCATGACTTCTGGCAACTTTCTTACCTCTGACTCAGTTTTCTCATCTGAAAGTGGCCATAATAATCCTTTTTGGATGGACTAAATGAACTCATACATGTGAGGCATCTAGAATAGTGCCTGGCATATTGATTGTGCTCAGTAGAAATTAGCTACTCCATTTTGAGTTTCTCTGCCTGGTCCATTTTTGGATTCTAAGTCAATGTACCTAACCCATCACTCTTAAGTCATAGCTCCATCTCTGTATGATATAATTGGGAGTCCTGTTTCATTAACCCAAAGCTGTAAGAAGTCACCGTCTTGGAACATGACTTTGGGTGACACACAAAGTTGACACCTGGGATTGAGGGGTTTTAGGGTGTAACTCTTGCATCACGCTAGCTCAGGAACAAACCTACACAAACACCACAAATTCTTTGCCTCCAGACTTGTACAATTTGTACAATTTTTAGTATTATACAACTAAGTCTTCTAATATAGCAAGAGACTTCCATCCAGATCCAATTAAAGGCTTTTTTATGTCATCATTGCATTTTCCTCTAAATGCTTAAAAAATACTTGTCATGCAGTGAAATGTAATAGGGCACAGAAGGAAAAGAAATTAGTTGCAAATACTTTGGCTCATACAAATGAATGAAGATGTATTTTTAAAGGATATATCCAGGCAAGATTAAAACTCAGAATAGCCTACCCATGTGATATGAGTCAGCACCACACAAATAACATGATGGTAAACTGTGCACCTCCTAACACATGAACCAAAAGTGCCTATAAAATATTCTGAACTGACAGTTGGTGTGTGTGGCTGTAGCCACAAAATTACACACACACACACACACGACAATAAATAAGGGGAAAACGTTCATTCAAGTGTATGCTGGTGCTGTGCCAAGTGTTTGATTTTAATTGAGCTTAAGCCCTCTTTTCTCTGTTTTTCCTCATTCAACCATGCCTACCCTGAAACTTAGACAAATCTGGATCAGAAAATCATTAAGACACCCCCCAAAAATAAAAGCTTAGGTATGACCCTATCCTGCTATTTTGCTTACTTTTCCCCATTCATTGTTTGCTAGTTTCTCTTCCAATTATCTCCTGCAGTGCCAAACATATTGTGTCGAACAGCAAATTCTGCCTTTACACTATCCAAAATAATTGTTCTAGATGGGATGGGGAAACATCATTTTTCTACTCAAAACAATTTCCAGATGAACACTCATGACTTGCACTACTCATATACAACAGACTTTTCCAGGCATTTTTGGCACCAGAGAGAGCTCATAATCATGATACTGAAACTGTTAGATGCACTGAAGTGTCCGTTGAAATGAACCACACCACCAAACTTGACACGCAAAATGAACATATTTCGTTAGCTCACTCACTTCAGGAGAGCTGTAATTCACTTTAAGAAATTAGAGATTTCCTTTGACCAGGCCTATGAGTATGATGTGGAACTAAAAGTTGTCAACAGTCATTCTTTCCAAATTGCTTTGGCCATTCTGCACAGATTTACGCACATAGTGCACTCAGAAGCAGTGAAAAAATTCCAAAAGCATGGAGCTGTATCAACGGATCCCAGTAAAATGCACAGGGAATATCTGGAGTCGTAGATGAATTTATATAAGCAAAACTTTAACCCACGTTCTCTGAGCTACCTGCAACTCTTAGTGTGGACTTTTAAAAGATATGGTCACATTGAGGTCGGTGTTGTGGTAAAAGGTACATTGCATTCCAGAAAGCTGTTTGTTACTTTGATTCACAAAACGTGTATTAGTTAAAACTTTCTTCCCCAAGTAATAGAGATTCTCGTTGGCTTAAATAAGAATGGAGAATTTATTTTAAAGACAGGGGTTTGACTTGAACTTTAGGTCAAGATACAGCCAGTTCTTGCAAGAACTGGACACAGGAAGCTAGGTAGCGTTCTTTCTCTCCTGCCCCTGTGTAGGTTGCTCAGCACTGGGATCTTTGCCTTGGCAGCCACAGGCCTCCCAATAGCAGCAGCTGAATCCAATATGCAGTTTTTCAACATATGTAGCACCAGCTTCATTGCACCCCCGTAAGTACATCAGCCCAAGCACTGGCCGGCCAATGCCTCCTCCTCAGAAATCTAAAACTAGCTCCATAAAGTGCTTCTTCTGAGCTACAGCTCTGGGACCCCTCCTCCACGCTTCTAAATTGTCGTCATTTCAGTGTCTTCCTTTTGGGCCTTCAGCCCTAAGAGTGATAGCTCCTTCCTATAATTGCTACCTCTAAGTTTTTTCTTTTTGGTTACATAATTGACAACTTTAGATCTAGTTAACATTTCTTTGTATTAAATTATTTCTTGTTCAAACAACTGGAGAGTTTTCTGTCTCACTGGACCCTGACTGATGTAAGTGTCTATTATTGAACTACATTATTTCTGTAGTCCCTCTAGCTTTAAAATTTTCTAATACATAAATACACTTTGGTAAATCACAAGAATTATATGATTATAATAACAGTAGTTGAGCATTAATGGCAAATGCCTATACTCTAAGCACCATGATAAGAGATGTACTTTGGCCATCTCATTTAGTCCTCACAATAACCTATGTGGCATGTCATATGCATATTCTAGTTTTACAGAAGAAATAACTGAGGTTCAGGGAAATTCCACAGCCTATGCAAGGCAGAAGGCTAGTAAGTAAGTGATAGAGCCTAATATTCAATGTGGTTACTGGTTCTTCTCTTTGTTCCTTTCAACCAGCTCTCATAGCACTTAACCATGGTGTAGTAGTTACTCGATTTCATGGCAGTTCCCCTCAGACAGAAAGATCAGAATAAGAGCAGAGACCAAGGTTCTATCTAGCTTTTATTTCTAATGTTGTCACTATTATGGAAGGACCACAGTAAATATTTGTTGAGTTGAAGTTTGAAACTTGAAGAAACCAATCTGGAGGATTTGAAAAGACAGAATGACTCATGAAGAGAAGTTAAGTCCTAGAGCTATTTGGAGCAGCCAATTGAAATGGCTTTCAAAACAGATGTAGGCCTTGGCATCTAAACAGTATGATTATGTGCCCAGGAAAGGAGAATTTCATGCAAGTTACTCTGTATGCAAGATCCAAGTAAGTTTTCTGAAACTGGTGTCAACCCAAGAAGGGTGGACCTAAATCCCAGAGAAAAAAGTCTTCACTATGAACACAAAGGTACAAGAGACCTCTGGTTTGAACTAAAAACTCCAACTGATACTAAATCGAGGACATATAATTTCCTAATTCAAATATAATTTTGCCCTAAGACACCCTCATACTTTAAAACAGTAGGCTGTGCACGGTGGCTCACGCCTGTAATCCCAGCACTTTGGGAGACCCAAGCAGGCGGATCACTTGAGGTCAGGAGTTTGAGACTAGCCTGGAGAACATGGTGAAATCCTGTTTCTACTAAAAAAATAAAATAAAAAATTAGCTGGGCGTGGTGGCAGGTGCCTGTAATCCCAGCTACTCGGGAGGCTGAGGCAGGAGAATGGCGTGAACCCAAGAGGCGGATCTTGCAGCAGTGAGCCGAGATCGCGCCATTACATTCCAGCCTGGGCAACAGAGTGACTCTGTCTCAAAAAAAAAAAAAAAAAAAAAAAGTAGTTGGTCCACTTTTATATGGCCATACAGGGGACCCAAGGACATTGCTTTCATGGCGAGATAAACCCTAGCTCCTGGGAAGTAATAGCAGACAGTCATCCAAACTATAGTGACATTAGCAGAAACCCTTTCAATTAGAGATTATCCCAAGGCTTCATCTAGTTAGGGTGCAGCATTTCCTCTTGAGAAAAGTATAACAATTTTTCTCTAAATTGGATGGCTTAACTATTACCACAATGGTAAGTTATATAGTTGAAAATTTAAACTCTTTATATTCAAAGCACCAGAATGACCTAGAGAATCAATTAATTTGTCCTGCTATTCAGTGAAATTTTTGTAGTTTCAAGTGCACCAAAATGTGTATTGGCAACAGAAAAATAATTAGTTCAAAAAACTTCACAAACTTTCAAATTTACACACTTGGGAAGTTACTTTACATTTCCTTTCCTAGTGTGCCCATTTGTTTGGGATTAATAAATGCTCAGGCACTCAGCTGCTCACATATTTTTCACAGCTGTTTGTTAAGAGACCCTGAGAATGTTTCAAAGTTCAAATTGGTGTCAAGCTGTTTGAATTTCCAAATTCAACTTCTAGGCAAAAAAAGCTAGCGTCTCTCAAGTCTGTTGTTACGGACTTTTTGGTGATATTTCAATGCAAGAAATTCACTTTTTGTTTTGTTTTCTTTTGCATCACAAATGGATCATGTTTTATTGACCATTAAACTATGAATCTTTTAAAAAAAATGAGTTGAATGGTCATGAAGGTATGAATTTTTCTGTTGCCTTACAATGAGAACTTTTCCCTGTAGAAATATATGACTTAATAAACTTACAAAATTTTAGACTGTAATAAAATATCCAAAATTTGTCCATACCCAAGCAAACTGAAAATCTTAACTAATCTTTCTCAATTATCTAGTCCTTAGTTTCTCCATAAATATAAAGCAGGACACACACAAAATAATGAAACGAATTTTTTTTTTTTTTTTTTTTTTTTGAGACAGAGTCTCACTCTGTTGCCCAGGCTGGAGTCCAGTGGTGCAATCTTGGCTCACTGCAACATTTATCTCCTGGGTTCAACCTATTTTCCAGCCTCAGCCTCCTGAGCAGCGGGACTATCACCATTCCTGGCTAATTATTGTATTTTTAGTAGAGACAGGGTTTCACCATGCTGGCCAGGCTGGTCTCAAACTCCTGACCTCAGGTGATCCACCCGCCTTGACCTCCTAAAGTTCTGGGATTATAGGCATGAGCCATGGTGTCTGGCCTAAATTACAATTTTGATGACTATCCCTCCAAATGCCAAGTGATGAAGTAATGGTCTTCAACTAAATATTGAAAATCTGCATATTAAAAATTGAAAACCTGTATATGAAAATGTATAGACATCGGAGATCCAGCCAGCTGGCAAAATTGATGTTAGCCTACATAATACTTTTTTTTAAGTAATAAAAAGAAATGAGAATTTGGTTAAATATTATGGTAGAAATTTTCAAGTACCTTAGCTAATATTTAGAGTTTATTGGCTATTTAAAAACACTCCTTTGAGTTTCAGCTGGTTCTAAACAACATCTGTGATCCATATCCCTAAAGTCTGCAGAAGCATAACATCCACACATTATTTGGTTTCACAACTGAATGTTTTGATATTCAGCTATATTAAAGTAATGAGCCCAATTACTAAAATAATCTTACACAGTTTTCCCAGACAAAAAGAACGATTGTGTTTGCGAGTCCTTCTGTTTCTACCAACCATCTTAAACACCAGCCTATTGTAAATTATAAAGCCCTGCTTAATCACAGCAGTGCATTGTCTGCAAACTTCCCTAAAATACCTACTTTAGAATATCAGGCACACTCATTGATAAACAAGTACACATTTCGAAAGAATCCTTTGCCAATTTTAACCAATTAAAGATGAAAGCTATGATATTGCTGGAGGCAAATAAAAGATTTTCTTTTCTTTTGCTCTTGCCCATAGCAACTAATGACAATAGCGTTTTAAAATATCAAAAGTTAGATCCCCGAAATCACTCACATTATTAAAATGACCTTTGTTTAAAGTATAACAAAGTACATTAAAATATTGTATGTGAGGATATATGTTTACAAAGTGAAGAATGCCAATATTAACAAGGGCTGGAAGAAATGATCACTCACTAGCCTTCTAAGCCTGATCTATCATCATTATTTAATATCGTGCCGTCATTGACCAAATTGCCAATTTGTTCTGAAATTGTCAACTAGAAACATGACACAGTTAGATAAGCAAATTATTATTTCCCAATAATTTCCAATAAGTTGTTGGCTCCCTGAACCACTTGTTATGAAAACAGTTTGAATTGAACTTGCCAATTTCATAATTTGATGATCACTAGTTTCCCTTTCACAAAGGTTTAGTCTGGCCCTTACATTAAATCAAATTCCCACATGGATGTATCCCTTCACCACCTTCCAACCCCTCACGACCTGTCACACACACCCAGGCCCACAGGTGCACCATGAACCCTCCCTACTTGCTGGGGGTTAGCCTTTTTTTTTTTTTTTTTTTTTTTTTGAGATAGTGTCTTGCTCTGTCACCCAGGCTAGAGTGCAGTGGTGCTATCTCGGCTCACTGAAACTTCCGCCTCCCAGGTTCAAGCAATTCTCCTGCCTCAACCTCCCAAGTAGCTAGGATTAGAGGCGTGAGCCACTGCGCCTGGCCTTAGACTTTTATTGGATGATGTAGTTCAGACAACGTAGTAAGGCAACTTTTAACCTGCTGCTGCTAAACCAAAATGGTTTTGATTTGGTTCCCATTCATAGCTTGTTTAAAATACAATTGACACTGAACAATCCAGAGAGGCAGGACTCAGTAACGTTGCCAAAAAAATTCTTCTGTTAATACACTCATTTCTCTGAATTAAGAGCTCAAACCTCACATGTGAGGAGTATGTGTGTTCATCTTATCTTTGTCTTCAAGTTTGATACTCAGAGCAGCCCACTCATAAGTTTAATGCGTTTCTACACTAGAAAAAGGAATGAAACAGCATTTACTGGGACTCACTGTGAGCCAGGCATTGAGGGAGATTTCACCTAGGCTTCAATTAATGAACCCTCCAATAATCCTTTGAGATTGGAATGATTATAACATCCCCCCATTTACAAATAAGGTAACCAAGACTCAGAAACTAAATTTGATCTTAGTAGTAAGTGACCTGGATCTGAATCCAGGGAAAATTGGGTTTGTTTAAGTAAAACTGAATCTGATTTCTGGGCTGGCGATCTGCTGGGATGATACAAAATGTTGCCCAAATGGGTCAGTAGACAGTGGGCATTTTGCAATACCCCGCACAACCTGCAATTAATGAGTATTTGAGTTGATATTTCTTTAATATTTGCCTTTCCTGTTTCCTTGTAAGCTCTATGAGAAGATGTAGGTAGTTTCATCCATCGCTCTATTTCCAGTGCTAGCACGTAGGAGGCGTTCGCTAAATATCTTCTGACTGTCTAATGTGCTCTGCCTCTCCTGCTCGTTTTCTCAAAGACATCTAAGCAGATTGGCACAAGGACAGAATAATCCTGGATATACCCACCAACAGACTTCTCTGTCAATTTAATCCTGTGCCTCACCAATGCCCCTTATCTTTTAGAAGCCAACAATAACCAGCCTTTAGCTAATTGCTTTCAAATCGATTAGGAGTGTTTCCAAGTAGAATAATAATAGATTCAGTCATTATTGAACTCTGACAGTATGCCACATACTTAAGCGCATACATGCATCATCTTACAGTAGATGTTATCATTCTCCCAATTTTACGGATTAAAATTTGTACTGTAGTGTGGGCACTGTGGCTCAGGAGGACTTGCCAGGCCATCTGAAGGACAGCTGTAGCACCGCCCTGGTGCTATGCTCATTCAAAGACTCCAGCTGCAAGCACAGGTGCCCTAAGTGGGCAATGGCATGGCATGTGGAGGAGAGTGTGAAGCCACATCTGGTCATGATGTGTGCTCTGTTGATCTGGCAATGGCAGGAGCTGCAGGACCTTCAGCAAGAGCTGGAGGAGCTATCAGCGGGCAGTGATGGTATGCTTATCTGGAAGACTGGCAGCTGTGGTCGGTGGCTACAGGAGGCCAAGGCCAAGTCCAACCTTGAGTGCTTCAGCCCAGCCTTCTACACACATAAGTGTGGTTACAAGCTGCAGGTGTCTGCATTCCTCAATGACAAAGGCAGTGGTGAGGGCACACGCCTCTCACTATACATTGACTTGCTGCCTGGTGCCTTTGACAATCTCCTTGAGTGGTCCTTTGCCCACTGTGTCACCTTCTGCCTGCTGGATCAGAGCGACCCTGGGCTGGCTAAACCACAGCATGTCACTGACACCTTCCACCCAGGCCCAAACTGGAAGAACTTCCAGAAGCCGAGCACCTGGGGGGGCTCCCTGGATGAGAGTTCTTTGGGCTTTGGTTATCTCAAGTTCATCTCCCACCAGGACATCCAAAAGCGAAAAACTATGTACAGTGTGGGGAATAGGTCTTGGGGTCATCAAGGGCTGGAAACAAGTGACCTCAGGGACTGTCTCCCTTCTTGGGTAGGGCAGACATGCCCTGGTGCCGGTCATACTCTACCTGGACTGAGGTGCCTGCTCAGGTGCTATGTCCTAAGAGCCATAGGGGGGTGGAAGTTGGGGATGGAGAAAGGGTAGTTCAAAGAATCTGTCTTGAGATCTGATTTTTTTCCTCTTTCCCTAGCTGTGCCCCCTCTGGTTATTTATTTCCTTAGTGCCAAGAGGGCACAGCAGGGCAGCCTTGATTTTTAAGAAATCCATAAGTGTATTTATTAGAAAAAAAAAATTGTACTTTGGCAAGTTTAGGCTACTTCTCCTAGAAGGAAGAATTATGAAGAAGGAGGAGATAAAAAGCCAAAAGGGAGACGGGACAGTGGCTCTGGAGATGAAAAAGAGCCTAGTAACACAGATATTCAAATTTCTCAGACCTGAAACCACACCACTCTCAGCCCTTCCCCAATTCTGCAGGGCGGCCTGGGGCGTCCCTGGGGAGTGCCGCATAGGCAAGCCCATCCATGATCCTTCACTCTGGCCTTCTGGAAAGTTCACCTGCCTTCAGAATGATGCCTCAACTCTTCCTCTGTGATGTGGTTTCTCTTCCTACAAAGCAACATTCAGGAGCACCTAATACTGCAGCCCTCAAGGCACTGCCAAATGGGTCACCTTCCCTTTGGTTCCCAATGCTCCCAAACCCTGAACTGGGCTCCACCCAGATGTGGAGAAAATAGCCCGTCCAGGACTGAAATTCACAGTGTGAGGCCTTTTTGAAGAAGATGTACCAGATTTCCTGCCCTTCATCCCCAGGATCTATCGATATCATCGCCTGCACTAAAACTTTCCCTCAAACTCTTTTTTTCCCCATGAAATAGGTGCCTGGGGAGGCACATACCTTGAGACACACTGAAATTCCTGGCTTAGGCTCAGCTAAGCTAGTCTCCCTCTTCCCTTTAGCAGACAGAGTTTTAGGGGAGAAAAAAAAAAAAAAAAAAGCTACAGTCAAAACTGTGTCTTTGTAACCTGGGGGAAATGTTTCTCAATCCTTAAAAAAAAGTTTCTTAGCATGTTGGCTTTTGCACTTTCAGAATTTGCCTCCAGAAATACACAGGAACTGTTTAATTTGATGTTCATTGAGACAAATGCTGTAATCTGCCTTGGGAGAGCCAGCTGATAGGGAAGCTTGACTTGTAAAATAATTTTGCTTTGATGATCTCACCCAACCTATTGATTTGTCAAGAGTTTTATTCAGCAAAAGCATGATACAAAAGATGAAGTCAAGAAGAGCAGCAGTTATTTAACCACATTAGAACCCAGGTCTGTAGTTTCTTTTACTGGAGATATTTACATAAGCAGACATCATCTTTAATCTTTGTTTATATTGTCACAGTCTTGTTTTTAGTCTTTTTGTCTCTTAAAACTAAGCTGTGATTATTACTTGCACGTTTTTACTGGCTTATTCATTCCAGTTGGGATTTTCTTCCAACCTTGCCTGGGAAATCCAGTTACTAATGCAAGTACAGTGAATGGTAAGCTCAACTTCCACTAAAGTAGCCATTTCTGTTTATCAGTTTCTAATTTGTGAAATACAGAGCTGACAACTGGAGATACGTAAATGAAGGAGTCTCTTATACCTGATGCAGAGAGTTGTCTGTGCTCACCTGCATTGGTAGGAGTTTTAATTTCACCATTTTCACTACTATCTTACTTCATTGTCTGTCTTTCCCTCTCTGTGCTTCTTTTCCTTGTCTACAGGGAAGACTGTAGATGACTACAGTCTTTTCCTCTATCCTCTAAGGATAGGGTAGTCTAGGGTTTTACATTTGGCTTTGTGCAATATATATTTTTATATTTCCACTTTGAATGTATATATTAGAAGTGGCATCAAATGTATTATTGTAGATTTAACTTTTACTAACAGGAATCTAGGAAATTTGTCTGAGTCTCCACTCTATTCCCAGCAGCTAAAATAGCATCTAGTACATTACAGGCCCCCAATGCATATTGCTGCATGAAGAAATGTATCACAAGCCAGGGTTGAAAGGTAAAAGCTGTCTTCTTTAACAACTTTGCAAATCTATTGCCAAATAATCGTGTTTCCATGGAAATGAGAGAAAACAGTCCATCATTAAATGATTGTCATTTGTTGATGAAACAGATCGATCTCAAAGATTGACCAAAAGAAATACTCATTGTTAAACATTCAGTACCCTGTACTACTCCAAGAAGTCTAGATAAAGGAAATGGAAAGAGAATAAATTTCAGTTTGGGATTCACTTTGAAAGGAAAGGTTTATAAAGCCCTCCAATTGGTCCTTGAGTATCCATTCCAATTTGTTCTAATCCAGTTTAATTTCTACAAAGATTAGCCAAAAATATTAACAAGGACAGGGAGAGATTTCTGGCTTCCAGAAGTGAACACTTGAGCCACAGCCAAAGCTATCACCTCAGATGAAAATAATACGATTTACCACAAGAGTTCCTGTCTTCTTTCACTCTATTACTTCAACCAGTGTTAGAAATAGGGGGCCAAGTTTATTCAGGATGCTAATGACTGTCATCCAGATTCTGAGACTCTGTATGCAAACCAATGGTCTGAAGATGAGATCTGGCCCACACATGTATTTTATTTGACCCACACTATTTTTTTTTATTGAATTAATTGCCAATACAGGAAGTCACAAGAATTTACATAAAACCCCAGCTTTCTCTTTTTTTTTTCTCAAAATATGAAAACAGAAGATACGGTGACTCTGGGTTGCAGTTAAAGTGCAAATCACCATGGCCCCACCACTGCCTATCTATACTCTGATACTGGAAATACTTTCAATTGCTATCCCTCATCAGCCTGCATTGTTTTCTTTCTAATGCCCTGTTTATCTGATATATTTACCTTATCTGTCCGGCTCTGCATGCAACTACTGTCCTAAATTGTCCCACAAGTGTTACATTTAAACTTTTCTTGCTGCTTTTCTCTGTGAATATGTGAATGTTCTGATTGAAGCTCTATCTGTATTATTCTGCACCAACGGATCCATTTCATTAGTTTCTTCCAACCTCTTGCACATGTGGTCACTAAAGGGGTTAGGATGGAATTAGTTAAAAGACTAGTCAAGTGATGAAATCAGTCATTTCTGTGACTATGGGTATAGGTAGGGTTTCCTAATAAACATACTGAATGCCTCATTAGCCCATTCAACTTGGGTGGGCTCCGTACGCTCTTAGCAAAAGAGAAAAATAAGCAGAGTTTTTGGGAGGAAGGCTAAGCTTTTGAATCTTTATTGGAGCATATGTTACATACTTATATATGCATATAATGCTACACACACATATGCATATATATATATACACACATATATACGCATATATTGTTAAAATCATAGGTGAAATTATCTTGTCTCCTGTGGGCTCATTTAAAGTGTTTTTCAAGTTAATTTTAACTATAAAATGTTTTTCTTTTCCCTTTATCTTTTTAATTTTTTATATACTTACATTACTTTTATTATGATAGTACCTCAATATTATAAACACAAAATTAGAAATTAATACTAAATATACATAATTTTGAACAAATTTATATCCAAAATACATTTCTAATTAAATACAAACAAAACAACAAAAACAATACAATTCAAATGACTAACTCCAATTTAATATGGTCAGCAGTATTGCTAAATTGTTCATAGTGGACACTTACTGTGGGATACGGGGACTTTTGTGGAAATCAGACTGTACAATTCCACAGTTCCTTCTACAAAGTCCTTGGGACAAGATGTACCACTGAATCTGGAAATTTTTATATTTATAAAAGGGGAGGTACCCAATAATCAAATCCATTAAGATCTACAGTACTATATATGAGTATATGACTATTCCCAGTAAATGGGATCATAAAAACTATAAATACCTCATGTCAGTGCAGGTCAGTTTTTATCACCAAATGAGTTTTTCACAAACTTACAAAAGTTTGAGGGTTTTGAATTGTGGATACAAGTCTATGAGGTATGTGACATTCATCCACATTATCCAACTATAAACTCTTTAAAGAAGAAGGAAGAAGAGTAAAATGATAATTAAAATAATAATAATATCATTGATTAGCTTCTTCTCGTGCCCTACATCTATGTTATTCATTCTTTACTACAATCCCATAAGGTAGGTCTGATTATCCTCACTTTTTGGAAAAAGAAGCTAAAACTTTGGCGGCCATAAGAATGCCTTTCAAAATGCTGCCTTGGAGATGCTGACTCACAAGTAGTATAACCTGGGATAGTCACCAAGAAAGTTTGTGCTACTTTTTTTTTTTTTTTTTTTTTAATACTTTAAGTTCTAGGGTACATGTGCACAATGTGCAGGTTTGTTACATATGTATGCATGTACCGTGTTGGTGTGCTGCACCCATTAACTCGTCATTTACATTAGGTATATCTCCTCATGCTATCCTTCCCCCCTCCTCCCTCCCCACAATAGGCCCCAATGTGTGATGTTCCCTTTCTGTGTCCACATGATCTCATTTTTTAGTTCCCACCTATGATTGAGAACATGCGGTGTTTGGTTTCCTGTTCTTGTGATAGTTTGCTGAGAATGATGGTTTCCAGCTGCATCCATGTCCCTACAAAGGACACGAACTCATCCTTTTTTATGGCTGCATAGTATTCCATGGTGTATATATGCCACATTTTCTTAATCCAGTCTGTTACTGATGGACATTTGGGTTGATTCCAAGTCTTTGCTATTGTGAATAGTGCCGCAATAAACATACGTGTGCATGTGTCTTTATAGGAGCATGATTTATAATCCTTTGGGTATATACCCAGTAATGGATGGCTGGGTCAAATGGTATTTCTAGTTCTAGATCCTTGAGGAATCGCCACACTGTTTTCCACAACTAGTTTACAGTCCCACCAGCAGTATAAAAGTGTTCCTATTTCTCCACATCCTCTCCAGCACCCGTTGTTTCCTGACTTTTTAATGATTGCCATTCTAACTGGTGTGAGATGGTATCTCATTGTGGTTTTGATTTGCATTTCTCTGATAGCGAGTGATGATGAGCATTTTTTCATGTGTCTGTTGGCTGCATAAATGTCTTCTTTTGAGAAGTGTCTGTTCATATCCTTTGCCCAATTTTTGATGGGGTTGTTTTTTTCTTGTAAATTTGAGTTCTTTGTAGGTTATTATGGATATTAGCCCTTTGTCAGATGAGTAGATTGCAAAAATTTTCTCCCATTCTGTGGGTTGCCTGTTCACTCTGATGGTAGTTTCTTTTACTGTACAGAAGCTCTTTAGTTTAATTAGATCCCATTTGTCAATTTTGGCTTTTGTTGCTGTTGCTTTTGGTGTTTTAGACATGAAGTCCTTGCCCCTGCCTACGTCCTGAATGGTATTGCCTAGGTTTTCTTCTAGGGTTTTTATGGTTTTAGGTCTAACATTTAAGTCTCTAATCCATCTTGAATTAATTTTTGCATAAGGAGTAAGGAACGGATGCAGTTTCAGCTTTCTACTTATGGCTAGCCAATTTTCCCATGTGCTACTTTTTATTCAAAATAATCTCTCTATTAATTTGAATAAGAAAAAGGTATAAGGCTGGATTAATAATAATGTGCACTTAAGACAGTGATATATAGGTATGGTCAGGTCGTGTGTGTTTGAATAATACTAGTATGGATAATATAACTTCAAAAAATTATAAATTTGAATTCTTATAATTCATAACCAGGCAAATATTTAATTTTTTCCCAAAGAAAATAATGTTTTAGGAAAATCAGTAGTATAAGCAAGACAGTTGTTATCTTATTGGAAGGAACACCAACTACGAAATCCATAAAGAAAAGACCTATATATTTGGGAGCATAAAGCCAAAATATTCCATATTCAATGTTTTCCAATTCAAGAGACACACAGAAAACCAGATAATTATTTGCCAGTCAAGTGGTGAAACATTCTTAATACATAAAAAAGGAGCACCTCTAAGTAAGCAAGAAAAATACAAAGATTCTAGTAAAAATAGGGTGTCAAGAGAGGATAGCCAGATCCCAAGCCAAGAGGTTAGGCTGGCCAATGAATATATAAAAATATTTTCAACCTTTTCAGAAAACATAAGTAAATAAAGAGATAATAAATAAAACAATGCCTACTACATTATAAAAGATGAACAAGATTAATAATGCCCAGAGTTGGCAAGAACATGGAGATGCATCACATTTATCTACACTTGGTTGAAGTAAAAACTAATATAAAACTTCTATAATAAAATGTGGATTGCACTATCTAAAAAGAAAATACCTTTAGCCCAGTAATCCCACTCCTATGAATATATCATAAAAGTATAATTAAACAAGCATACAAAAAGGTATGCATGGGTTCCTGCAGCAATAGTATAATAGTGAAAATTTGGAAATAGCCTGTAAGCCTAAACAGGGAGGGTTGGTTAAACATGTTACATTTCTTAGAAAGGAATATAATGCAGCCATTAAAAAGGAATGACATATCTGAATACTCAATAAAAAGGAATTTTGAAAAGCATTTTATAAAAGATAATGTCTAGTTGATTTTACTTTTGTGTTCATAGGAATCCTGCAATCAGTAGGGCATGAGTAGGAAATATCTATTTTTTTTCTCCCTTCAAACATATTTGATTTGATTTTGCTTCTCTGTACAATTGTCTCAGGTAAGATTCTCCAGGAACTTAACTCTGAGACAGAGTCTAGTTGTAAGATGTTTATCACAGACAGCCCTTGGGAACAACACCTGTTAAAGAGGGAAAGGGAGCAGATTGGACAGGGAGAAGGTGAGCTCTGGTGCCTGCCAGCCCAATGACACCTTGGCCAACTTTAGGGAGCTCTGGAGCCAAAATGGTCCCATAATGGACTGAAATGGCAAAGCCTCTATATCCTCCTCCTTAGTCGTGGGATCTGGGCTACCCTGGGAGGGGTGTGATGGACTTGAGCAGGTGGCTGTCTCCAGCTGAGGCCATCCCCACAGGAGGCTGAGGCCAGGTTTTCTCCTGACAGCACTCCAAATGGCTGGGACAAGAAGTTCCACTTGAAGGGGGATTTGCATGGCATTTCATGTGTCCGCCACAACAATATCTTGGTTATATCTCACTGTTTTTTCATTGTGTTCAGGTTGAAAACATATTTTAAACCTAAATCTCACATCTTAGGTTTTTGCCCTTCCCCACACTATCAGGTGAGGCTCAGAGCCTAGCTGGAGGTAAGGGAAATCAGTAATCTATTGACATAAGTCATCTATGAACCTACTTTTTTGCAGCTCCACTCTACCTCCATAGGCAGCCAAGGGTGGGCTCCTTACAGGATGCCTGGCATGCACATGACTCAAAAGAAATTCCACCACCCCTGGTCTGTGAAGGGGATCACTCCTGGTGCAATTATTTCTCTCCCTTGAAGGAGACTTTGGGATTCTCCCAGGGAGAGATACGCACTATCTATGTGTCTGTGTCTTTAGACTCTGGGCCATGTGCAGCTCTCGCGAGACTCTCCTGTGTTTTAATCAGGGAGCAGACCAGGAAAAGCCTCTGTGTTTTCTTCTATTAGGTTGGTGCAAAAGTAATTGCAGTTTTTGCAATTTTCATTGCAGGTCTGTCTTACAATGCAGCAAGCTTCACTTGTGGCAGTAAGGTACCATTTTCCTCTGCTGGCAGGGGCCTCACCCTATCTCTGGATCCTACACCTGCCTTAAGAGGAGGAGACACGCTACAGTATTGCCTCCTCCTGTGTGTTTCCTTATGTTAAATGATTTTTCCCCAGAAGTGTCTCTAGCCATTCATTACATAAGGGCTGGAGTGGGTCCTGGACGTTGACAGTGGAAAGCCAGTTGGACATCTTTCAGTAAGAATGCTCCAGCCCCTCTCTCTAGAATGTGTGGGTACTTGTCTTCCATTGTCCTGAGATTTGGGGCCTCAGCTAACACTCCGAAACAACTCGAAGAACCCCATTTAATAGCTAGTTACATGTGTAAAATTGTATACATACACACACACACACACACACACACACACTAGAAGGAATATTTGCCAAAATGCTGATGTTGGTTGTCTCTAGGTAGTTGAATTTAGGATGAATTTTCTCTGTTCTTTAACATTCTATTCTGAACATGTGCTATTTTTTGAAGTCAGAAATGAAAAGGGGAAAGAAAGAGCACCAGGCTTGGAATCCAGTGTCCTTGGATGCCTGTGTCCTAGTCCTGGATGGGCCATGTAACAAGTTCTATAGACTTGGGAGAATGATTTAAACTCAGTGGTCTCATCCATGAGATAGTTTAATTAGGTTAGAATAAACTATGACCTGAAGCCAGAAAGAAAACCAGCATGTGTATTCATGGCCACCAAAAGTTGCAGAATAAATATTGTACTTATGATAAGTGCGTTTCTTTATTAAGCAGATACATACCAAGTAATTGCAGTGTGCCAAATGCTAGGTTGAAATAAGGACCCAAAGATAAATGAAGCCAGTACCTAGATTCAAAGACCTGTCTGTCCAGTATGGTAGACACACCTGCAAATAAGCCCATTGACACTTCAGTGTGGTCAGTGTAGTGACATCAGCTTGTGGAAAGGGCAGATGAATTCTAGGAGGCAGGAGAGATTAGAGATCATTTTCTTGATCAGTGATACTGGTACCTAAGTGTGTTCTAAAGGATGAGGAGGAATGTATAAGGGAAACACTAGGATACTATTAAAATCACTCGAATATTTTGAAGACAAATAATATTGTAGAGGGCATTTAAGGAGAAATCCATTCTCCTTTGATGTTTTCCAGTTTAATCATTCATAGTCTCTTCCGAAACTCTTTGCAACACATCTCAATGCTTTCCTGAACCATTCATGAAGTCTAAGCATACATCTGTTTGTAGGATCTCTGCAGTGAAGAACACACAGTTCTCAAGTCTCACTTTGGTCCTACTTGCCTTCTAACACTGCAAATGCTAAGTAAACAAGATTCTTATCTATTTATTAAGACATTCACAGGGTTCTCTAAGACAAGTGTCTCCTCTTCCCCTCTAACCCCGCAATGAGTTCCTGTCAGTAGAAACTTGAAAATAATTAAGCCTAATTTCTTAAAACTATTTTCTAACTCTTGACTTTTCCCTGATTGACCTCCCTCCATCGGGACGAATTAATGAGAGTGATTCCGTTGATGCATGTGGAACCGTGGCACGTAGATGGCACCCAGAGAGGGCTCTACATCACATCCAGGTTAATCGTGGGATCAGGACACATGTGGACGCCACAGAACTGGTAACCAGGATGCAGTTAAATAAAGATTCTCTAAATATTTGTTCAACATTGATTCAACAGAGAGACAGGAAACTGCATGGAAACTGGGAAGGGAAAAGAGGCCTTGGGGGCAGCCCTCCGCCTCTCCATTAGTGTTCTAAGTGATTTAACTGCCCATGAACTTGCCCTTTTCTTACAGCAAAAATGAGGTTCCACAGAGAAATGGCACTGTGTTTTTTAGCAGGCCGTTCGGTGATCACCTAATGTGACTGCACATGCCCTTTGGAAGTCTGACCCTCTCCATCCCCAAGTGTCTCATTAGAATATCCATCCAACTATGCACAGTGGACTGCTGATCCCCAGGGGAGTCCCAGCAAGATTTAATGTCTTCATACTGTTGCACATGCAGAGCCACTTGGGTGACTCTTTTAGTGGACACCACAGTCATCCAGTCTGTAAGGATCAATCCTGGTCTCTCTCAGAATCCCATGAGAGTCTCCCAAAAAGATAAAGAACGCCACATTTACACTTCTATTGTGAACCAATGCAGGCTTATTCCCAAGTCCTAATATATTCTTTCTGAAAATGGAACTGTGTAGCTGAAATGCTGAACTGCAGCTAAACTGCCCAGCCACATATATTTTAAATTGTCTAACTACTTCTCTTTCTGCCCTTCCAGACTATGGTGTCCTTGGAGTCAAGGACTGAGTCTTCTTTTCACTTAACCTTTATCATTTAGTGTAGAGCTTGAAATAAATAGAAATTAAACCAGACATCTTCCCACCAACATCTTCCAAGAGTTTTTGAGAATTGTCTTTCAAATATTTCAACTTTGGGAGGACGCCTTTTCTTTTTACTTCTTTAAAGTAGTCTGCCACTGTGGTACCCTCAGCTCTATATATTTTCAAGAAACCAGTTAACCAGTTTCAACCAACTCAAAGAGTTTTGACTTCTAACCATGTGATAGGCATCAGGCTAAGTACTGAGATACAGAAATGAAGGTACCGCCCCCCTACTCACACAGCACACAAACTGTGTGCAGATGTAAATATTGTACATGTGATTAAATTACAGGCTTAACAGTCTAGTCACTTGATTCAGTTTTACCTGTCTGAATACATTAATTCAATTTTACAAGGGACAGACCCCTTCCTTCTTTTTCTTGTACTACCCTGAAGCTAATGCAGAGAATATAATTGTATGAAGCTGAAAATCAGGCTCCATTTGCCTAAAAAACAGGAAGTTGCCCGTGGCTTCTTCTAACCTTCTCCTTCCTTTTTCTCTGTTTAATTCACCAAGCTTCCTCAATCTGAGCCACCCCAGTCCCACATAGGGAGATCCAGTCTTTAAGGATCAACTCCGATCTCTCTCAGCATGCCATGAAGAGATGTCCCAAAGAAATAAAGAGGCCCACACTTATATTTCTATCTTAAAACAAAGCAAGTTCATTCCCAAATTCCAGTAAGTTTTCTCTAAAAAGGGAAAAGCCACACAAGGAGGAATACAGTTTACAGGAAGTGAAGAAATGACCTTTCTAAGAAAAAGCTGTCGAAGGAACCACTTGCCTCCAAAGATGGGAGGGACACAATTAATTTTTGCCCTAACTGAGGAAAGGTAAAGTTAATAGAGGGAAGAGAATCTCAGAAAGGGAAATTAAAGCCAACATGCTTCTGGCTTCTTGAGGCTGCCCCCTGAGTTAATTAATTACCTGGGAGGGGATTATGAAGTGAGTTGTGCATTTCTCTTACTTCATACACACACACACACACACACACACACATACACACAAGGAAGAACCACAGTGTGAATCTATTTTAAGAGCTAGAAATTGGCTTGGGGAAATTGCTGATATACTGGGAATGAAAGAAAAAGGGATTTTAAAAAAAACCCTCCTCAACAGTAAGAAGTAGGAGGAGAGCTACTTTAACAATCTCTGAGCTGTTAATGCAATCACAATCTGGATCCAGGACAAAACTAAGGATTTCTTTCCTTCCTTTCTCTTTTCTTATTTTCTTACCTTCCTCTCTCTCTTCCTTTCTTCTTCTTTTATCCAATTGGTAAACATCTGTTATATGATAGGTACTGCCCCAGACACTAGGAAAACAGAATGACATCCATAGTCCCAAATAATATTAATTCATAAGGAATAAGAGGGAGAAAAAATTTCCATTTAATTTCTCATAGGAAAGAAAGAGGAAAAACTGGGGGGAAAATACTCCTGATGAATGGATGGGACAGAAAGTGAAATCCTGCTGGGCCTAGATAGGTCTGAGGACTCAATATGAAGAGAGAAATTGTTTTGATGTACCAGAGTGGAGGAAGAAAGGCGGGATGGAGGGATCAAGATGGCGAAACACTTCACTCCACAATGTGACTCTTCACCAAAGGCACCAAACGTTCAATTAGGTGTCTCATGAAAACCAGTAAAGGAGCTGAGTTCTGTGTACAGGGTGTCACATAGCACAATAGAAACTGTAGGCAAAGGGCCCACAGAGACCACAGAAGAACCACAGAGGAAGATGAGGGCAAGGCCACAGGGACTCCTAGAAAAAGCTTTGCACATCACAAGCCATGTAACTGTGATCCGGGCTGGGTTTGGACAGACTTACAAGGGTCATGAAGCTTCTAGGCTGCATTGAGTTTTCACATTCAATTAGTTGTAACAGCACATTTGAAAGTCCATAAACTCAACAGCTGAGGATAAAAGAAAAAAATCATTAATACACTACAAAACCCAACTCACCTGATGATGATGGATCAATAATATCCATGAGGCCCAGGGGCCCAAGTGGCCATAGATAGGCAACAAGGAAATCCATGAATTCCCTAAAACTATATGCAAAATGTTGTGAAAATATACAGTGAAGCTCTGCATAATGATGTTTGGTCAACAGTCCGCATAAGATTACAATGGAGCTGAAAAATTCCTTTCACCTACCAACATCAGAGCACAATGCATTACTCACATGTTCATGGTGATGCTGGTGTAAACAAACCTGCTGCACTGCCATCCATACAAAAGTATAGCACGTACAATTATGTACAGTGCATGATATTTGGTGATAATAAATGGCTGTGGTACTGGTTAGTGCATTTGATATAGTATACTTATTATCATTATTTTAGAGTGTACTACTTCTACTTATTAAAAATAAACTTAACTATGAAACAGCCTCAGGCAGATCCTTCAGGAGGCATTCCAAAAGAAGGCATTATTATCATAGGAGACGACAGTTCCATGAATGTTATTGCCCCTGAAGACCTTCCAGTCAGACAAGATATGGAGGTGGAAGACAGCAACACTGATGATCCTGACCCTGTGTAGGTCTAGGCTACTGTGTGTGTTTCTGTCTTCGTTTTTAACAACAACAAAAAAGAAGTTTAAAAAGTAAAAAAATACTTTGGGAGGCCGAGACGGGCAGATCACGAAGTCAGGAGATCGAGACCATCCTGGCTAACACGGTGAAACCCCGTCTCTACTAAAAAATACAAAAAACTAGCCGGGCGAGGTGGCGGGCGCCTGTAGCCCCAGCTACTCCGGAGGCTGAGGCAGGAGAATGGCATAAACCCGGGAGGCGGAGCTTGCAGTGAGCTGAGATCCGGCCACTGCACTCCAGCCTGGGCGACAGAGCGAGACTCCATCTCAAAAAAAAAAAAAGTAAATTTTAAAAATAGAAAATATTTATAGGAGGATAAAGAAATATTTTTGTACAGCTGTACAAGGTATTTTTTTAAGCTGTGTTATTATAAAAGAGTCAAAGAGTTTTAAAAAGGAAAAACTTTGTCAAGTAAAAAAGTTACAGTAAGCTAAAGTTAATTCATTATTGAAGAACAATTTTTTTAATTTAGTGTAGCCTAAGTGTTCATAAAGTCTACAGTAGAGCACAGTAATATCCTAGGCCTTCACATTCACTCACTGACTCACCCAGAGCAACTTCCAGTCCTATCAGCTCTATTCATGGTAACTGCCCTATCCTGGTGTACCATTATCTTTTACACTATCTTTATTGTAGCTTTTCTATGTTTAGATACACAAACACTTACCATTGTGTCACCATTACCTACAGTATTCAATATAATAACATGCTGTACAGATTTGTAGCCTAGGAACAATAGGCTATACCATACAGCCTAGGTGTGCAGTGGGCTACACCATCTAGGTTTGTGTTAATACACTCTGTGATGATTACATGATGATTCAATTGCCTAATAAGACATTTCTCAGAATGTATTTCCATTGTTAAGCAATGCATGGCTGTGTGTACATATACGTACGCACATTTGTGGGAGAAGGATGCTTAACCATTAAGTTTACAGAGGGTTATCAGTGAAAATAACCACATTTACTGAGTGTTCACTATGTATTACTATGCGAAGAACTTCATACATAATTATTTCATGCTCACAGCAACTCTATTTTAAAAAAACACAAAAAAACTTTTTTAAACTACTCTGAACTACCTGGGGATTTTAAGAAGCCTCACAAAGGTCACACCACTAGTGAGTTGCAGAGCAAGGACAAGCACTCATGTCAAAATTACCAGCCTTCATGCTCCATTGTTTCCCACTGATGTGCACTTTGAACTTTGCTGAATTCTGAGTCTGATTTTGTTACCAGTTCAAATGTTGCTTTTCCCCAGAGAAAAAGATTAGAGAAATGAAGTTAGGTGTTTAATGGGGATCAGATTCTACTGATATTTTCTGAAGTTCTAAACCTTTCAAGCACTTTCATCTGTGATATTCCATTCCATTCTCTCATTCCATTTCATCCAGTGCAATGATGTAAATATATCTGTTTGTTTGACAATTGGGAACACTGACTTCAGAGTGGTCAAGTCACACTGCTTTGGGTAAATGGTGCAGTGGGTTTTGTGTCAAGGTGTTGTATGCCCTGATTCCATTTCCCTGACTCAAAGGAACAGTAAAACGCTTTCCAAGAAGCCAAGGATTTTTTTTTTTAAGCTCCTGGTTTGTGAACCCTGAGTTGAAGAAGACTCATCCAGAGGTCATTTGAATTGTTATTATGAGATCCATCACATCAAATTGCAGTTTGAATTTTGCAAAATAAAAAAAGGGGGGCCTCAGAGACATAGTTTTACTGCTGGGGGTAGAAGTCTATAGAATGTACCAGGAGAGAAAAAAGTCACTGGAGACTTTTGACTCTGAGGTTTCCCACTTAGCTATCCCAACAGAAATATATCCTACCCTTTGAAAACTTCACAGGGTCATTCTGCCTGCTTAACTCTGACTGGCGTTCTTTCCACATGCTGTGGGAATAGCTTGGCCCACCACACATGCAATTCCTTGAGGAAAACAAAAAGAGCTGCAAGCTGAAATAGACCCTTCCTACTAAGTAGTCTGTGCTTGTGCCTAGTGTAGATGCAGATGCCCCTGTTGAAGGTAAACCCTTGAAGTCCCAGGAGACAACCACAGGGTCATTGACATAAGGGGAAGACCAATCCAGACCCCAGCTGGAGTCCTTTCACTAAACTGAGGAAGAAGATAGAGAGGGTAAATTATTATATTTCTGTAGCACCTGGTCGGATGGAACCTATTGGATGATATTTTGCTAACCATTGCTTAGTTGGAATAGAGGCAGAGTAAAACAGTTCAACATTTTTAAAGTGGAGAAAGAAAAGACAAAACAAAATAAGCTCTATGAAAGAGCCACCACAAAGGGAGAATTGTTCTTTCTGCTTGAGGAGGATGACATATGACAACTTCAAACCCCACAGAAGTAACAACTGAAGACATTTAAGAGCTGACTTAACAGCAGCTTCATTGGCCATTTGTCATGTATTTATTGTCTAAGCAACACTTGAAGGAAAAGGAAAGCTTTTCAAAATTGCCCCGTGTAAGTCGTGAGGACTGCTAATGAGAGGCATCCAACTCCCCAGAGGAAAGGACCCAACCGCTAACTCTTATGGTGTGGTGCTCATACTGCATTAGCACTCGCGGGAGTGTGTTAGAAATGCAAATTCTCAGGCCTTGCCCCAGACCTACTCACCAGAAACGTTGAAGATGGGACGGACGAAGCAGTTTTAACAAGCCCTCCAGGAATTCTGGTGGACGCTGCAGTCCAAGAAGCTCTGCTTTAGAGCACAGGAGAAGTCTGTTAGACTAGGAGTCAGACAGACAGGGGTTTGGGGTCCCACCTTTGACACTAACTCACGGCACAACTCCAGACAAGGTGCTCTCTGAGCCACCACTTCGTTCTACTCTGTGGGGATCATAATGGTAATAGCAGGCTTTGTAAGGAAAAAAAAACATGAGGGCTTAGTGAGTGGTAAAGGCTCACTTAGCAAATGGTAGCCTTCACTGGGGTCATTCAAAAGAACATGATTTAATTGCTCCACACAAAGCATAGAAATCTGTAAAATGTACCAGGGAAGCTGTTGTTGAACTCGCATGGTGTCTGAGCATCCTTCCTTTCAAACTTTTTTTTTTTTTGAGATGGAGTCTCACTCTGTCGCCCAGGCTGGAGTGCAGTGGCACAATCTCAGCTCACTACAACCTCTACCTTCCAAGTTCAAGCAGTACTCCTGCCTCAACCTCCCAAGTAGCTGGGATTACAGATGTGTACCACCACGCCCGGCTAATTTTTGTGTTTTCAGTAGAGACGGTGATTCGCCATGTTGACCAGGCTGGTCTCAAACTCTTGACCTTAAGTGATCCACTCATCTCAGCCTTCCAAAGTGCTGGAATTACAGGTATGAGCCACTGCACCTGGCCCAAACTTTTTAGAAAGCTTTATTTGTCAGAGAATGGAGCACCTGTTTCAGAATGAGGGCCAGGTTTTTTAAAAATTGAGATGTTGAGTGCTCATAGCAGACCTGCCAAATTTGCATCTTGTGAAATATGCTCTGGGTGTCTATGAGTTTAAAATTTTTTGCAAAAGAGTCTTCAGTAGACTAAGATTTGGGAATTATTGATTAAAATGAGGTGATAAGATGTAACTCGGCAGTGACTTAGCTGTCACAGCCACTCTCCTACAGATTGAGGCAGAAGGAGGCAGGTGCATTGTCTGAATGTTACAATAGTAAGTAGAGCCAAGAAGGGAGACATCCTAACCTCTGCCCACCAGTTTATGACCTTTCTCTGTGGTGGCTGATGATCTGCTGGTTAGATTTCTCTTGGCTGGCCAAACCTAGAACTGAGGCGATTTTATTGATTTCTGAGGGAAAATCTTCTTGGTCGTGGCAAAAGGGAAGTCGATTAGGAGTCCGTTCTTGCAGGTGTTTAAAATGGAAAATTCCAAAGTTTTGTTTTTCAAGGAAGTTATGGTACCTCCTTAAGGAATTCACAATCTCTTAGCATGGGATGTAGTTCAAGAACTTGGTATTGGTCAGCAACGGTGGCTCATGCCTCTAATCCCAGCACTTTGGGAGACCGAGGCAGGTGGACCACCTGAGGCCAGGAGTTCGAGACCAACCTGGCCAACATGGTGAAGCCCTGTCTCGCCTAAAAATACAAAATTAGCCAGGTGTAATGGTGCATGCCTGTAATCCAGCTACTTGGGAGGCTGAGGCATGAGAATCCCTTGAACTCCGGAGGTGGAGGTTGCAATGAGCCAAGATTGCACCATTGCACTCCAGCCTGGGCAACAAGATCAAAGTTCCATTTCAAAAAGCAAACAAAACTTGGTATTCTCTCTCTCCTATTTCTATTGCCATGTAAGTGTGTCCCATTTGAGAATGAGATAATTAAGGCACAGAGAGGTTAAGCTGCTTTTCCAGACTGACAACTAGAAAAGTGGAGAGCTGAATTTTAAACCTAGGAAATATAACCCCCTGCCACATCAGAGTTCTAAACCCTTGCTACTCAAAGAGCAGTTTCTGGACCAGCACTTTACAGGAATTTTTGAGAAATGCCCAATCTCAGACCCCACCCCAGACCTACTTAACGAGGCTGCATTTCGACAGAGATTTGTAAATACACTGAAGTTTGAAAAGCACAAGGCATTTCTCCAAGTGTGTTCTAGGCATCACTAGCATGGAAAACACTTGTGAGTGCTAGCTAACGATATAGATTTCAGGCCTACCAGAAATCTCTGCAGCTGGGTTCAAAGACGCTGCATCATCAACGAGTTCCTAGGTGATGGCTATGTATGCTTCATTTTGAGAACCACTGCTTTTAGTTCTCCCGCCCTGTGCTTTGCTTGACCATTAAAACAAAGGGTCCAGGCCGGGCGCGGTGGCTCAAGCCTGTAATCCTAGCACTTTGGGAGGCCGAGACGGGCGGATCACGAGGTCAGGAGATCGAGACCATCCTGGCTAATACGGTGAAACCCCGTCTCTACTAAAAAATACAAAAAACTAGCCGGGCGAGGTGGCTGGCGCCTGTAGTCCCAGCTACTCGGGAGGCTGAGGCAGGAGAATAGCGTAAACCCGGGAGGCGGAGCTTGCAGTGAGCTGAGATCCGGCCACTGCACTCCAGTCTGGGCGACAGAGCGAGACTCCGTCTCAAAAAAAAAAAAAAAAAAAAAAAAAAAAAACAAAGGGTCCAATTGGAACAGGTGAATGAATGTTCTCCATCTAATGATGATAAAAGGAATTTGGAGAATAGCACAGGCAGCCAAATTAAGGAGGACCAAGGGGAAACTTGATCTGTCTTGACTTCACTATGTTTCAAACCCAGATTGTGGCATGGGCCTTTTATTTGAAGTCTAATTTTGTTTGGTTTTTGTTGGCTTCGTTTTTAAAGGATGCCTTTGTGAAAATCTATACTATTTCTGTCAGTGACCCCAAGGCCAGAGCTCAAGTTATTTCTTTGACCTCGGACTTATTCACATATTTTCCTCCACTACAAACCAAAAAATGTGAAGTCGTGTCTCAACATGTTTCAAAGCACTCCACAGGAAGGTACCGTGTTGAGAAAGGTATGGAGCACATCTGATAGACTGAGGTGGGTGACCGTGATAGGTATACCCTTAAGGTAATACAGAGTGAGGCAGGCAATGCTGATCAAGTTCTTGTCTAAAGTCTGTGTTGACACCATTAGAGACACCAGAGGTTGAGAAAGCAGCAAAAAAAAAAAAAAGAAAGAAAGAAAGAAAGAAAAAAAGAAAAAAGAGAGACAGAGCGAGATCTTGAGCTATTCGTTGTAGTCCTGTTCTGTCACTAGCTATCAGCATGACTCTGTGAGAGTTACTTAACTTCTTCAAAGCTTAGTTTCCTCATTTGTTAAAGCAGAGGATTTTTCAGGTACTTCAATTGCCATGACCTGGAGGGTCAGGCAGGTAATTTAAATATGTGAAGTCAGCGGCAAATCAGGAGGAAGTACAAGCCACTGAGAGCATGTGCCTCCTGAAGGCATTCAAGCGCAGTTCTTCCTGAAACACAGTACCAGCCAAATGAAACAGATCTGCGGCTGAATTTAACCCAGGATAGACTTTCTCTTGGGGTCCTTCCAGCACATAGCCAAAAGTTTTAGAGTCTGTTAGCCATTGGGCTTCAACATGTCCATTGCATATCGGTATTAAACCAGAATCAGGAGGAGATTGAGGAGACCCAATAGAAAATGTTGATGATCTCATTCCTGTTACTTAAACTGGGAACAAGTGGCAAGTTGCTGAGCTTCCCACAGACTAGCTGAGGACACAGTGCCAAAGAGGAACCTGCATTCTTTTCCCTAAATGTAATGAGGCTGAAAAAAGATTCTGAAGATGTAGAGTTATTTTGGTAGAGCTTCCAAGAAGACTCTGATGCAAGGTAATGGGAAGGGGGGTTGAATCGTTTATTTTGTTCATTTTGCTCTATCAGTGGGGGAGAGGGGGCTTAAGATTTTAAATAAAAGTTGATATGATAGCTATCATTATAAAAATGCGTGGTTTGGGTAACATCTCCAACCCTTTAATGGGAAAATTCAGTTATTCTGTATTTCCAGGCATATGGTGGTTCCTCAATCAGCTGTTTGATTATTAATTTAAAGCATTCATTCTCAAAGTGTGGCCCCTGCGCCAACAGCATCAGCAATACCTGGGAAGTTGTTAGAAATGCAAATTCTCAGACTGTACCTCAGATCTACTGAATCGGAAACTTGTGACTGGCGTCCAGCAACGTGTGTTTTAATGAACCATCCAGGTGATTCTGATGCTTCCTAAAGTTTGAGAATCACTGGTTTAATATTGTTAATTGGAGCCACTGGCTAGGTCATGGGTCTGAGCAATGTTTCAATTCTGACATTATGCCATGTTCCTCATATTTATGGGTATTTAAGTCATTCATTTCCAAGTATAATGGGTCCCCTAATTAATCAGTAGGGAGTTGATCTGGATGCCAAAATCAAAAAGATACAATTGACTAAAACTGTCATTGAATAGAATTCATGCACGTTCTTCAGGTAAGTGAAGGGTCATTCTTGTTACGTATTCATTCCTTTTTAGTGCTTGTTGATTACACATGTTTTATTCTGTAGTATCAGGTTAAATGGTTTAGAAGCATCCTGTGTAAGTAGTAATTTGATGTAGCATGACTTCACTGTATAACCCTTTATATAACGTCTTAAGTCCATCATCAGGGGAAAAAACCAGCCCACTCTCAAATAAAAGGGACCTGTCACTTAATTTTTCTGTGAGCATAGCAGTGGGGATCATGTCATCAGTTTCTTTGCATGCAGGAACAATGCATCTCTGCAGTATGCGGGTTTGTTAATGCCTGTTATTTTGAGATGATTACATTTTTTTTTTTTGCTTGTTAATATACAGTTCTCTTGTGATCTTAAAAATGTTTCCCATTAGTCATCATTGTTCTCATATGGTACCTGAAAGAATTAACCATGTCCACTATATAGACATGGTTAATCTACATTGGTGTTCATTTCTGAGACAAGAAGAAATGCTTAGAATTACAACACAATGTGGGCTACTGCCTAGCAGTGATTGATTTGTGAGGGCTTATAAATTGGTTGCTAGGCTTTCCAAGTGACATGCAATAGGAAGGGAAACTCAAAACACAGGAAATATTTTCTCCCATTTATTCCAGGGTGCCTTGTACTGAGATCTTGAATTTAGGCTCTGTCTGTTCACTGCAAATGTTTACACGTCCTCTCTTTTGTCTCTGAAAACCACATAACACCAATTATTTTTTCTTTCTCTATATATAAACATGCAAATAGCTTATGTAATCAAACGTATGTGTGCATAAACTGATTACTTAGAAAGTTAACAAGCCCTGCAACCATTTTTTAGTGAATTATTATAAATCATCCTTGATTTCATAATTCTCAACAAAATGATCAAACTTCATCAACATTCATGGGATCTGCTGAGTCTCCTCTTGGTTTTTTAGCAGATTGGCTGGTCTATTAAAAGTAAGACTTGATTAAAGTTTTTGAAGATTATTGCAGGCCCACTCTTTCCTTGTCGTTCATAGAATACTTAGCACACACACCTAATTGGCAGGTGTTTTCTACGAATCTATAATGTGTGAGGCAATGCACTGAGCACAAGATTTTTGGCAGTGACAAGATTGAGTATGCCCTTCTCCTGACTAACCAGGGGTGTAGTAGAGACCACTAACTAGTCGCCAGTGTTCATCTCCTCTTCTTCCTGGGTTTACATTTTGCAGCCTCCTTTGCTGCTGGGTGTGGCATGTGGCTGAGTTTTGCCAATGAGTAATGTAGGGTATGAGTACTCGTGGGATGTGTCATTCTACCCTGGCCCTAAAATGCTTCCATGCACCCATCTCCACACATGCTTTCATGTCCCCTACACTTCCCTAACTAGTTTGCTGGAAAGAAAGACATTGAAAAAATAGCAAAAGTGTTTGAGAGGTAAGAAGGTGAATGATCAGACATGACCTTGTATATAGGGACCTTGAGGTCTCAAAGTCCTCAGAAAGAAAAAAAAAATTCATTTGGCTTATTTGTTGTTAATTGTTATGAGTTTTACTTAAATGAGGGGAGACTTCAAAAGAGACTAAGCTGAGTATAGTGGAGACAAATCCAACAAATTAAGAAATGTGAGATTATGTAGACTCTAAGAAAATTGGTTAATTTCATTAATTCGTTTGTATTAACAGAAGGACAGTGCTAGGACACAAAAGCCCATGCAAGCATCTTTTGTAGTCTTAGGCCACGTGAGAATAACTGCAGTTACTTATGTACACAGAGTGTGCAGCTCCTTTCCCTAGAGTCTTTGAAAACTTTAACTATGCCATGTGAAATACGTACTTCAATAAGGAGGATCTTTCAGGAATGCTTTGTTCCCATATATAATTTGATCATTTAGGGGTTGCTTTGAACAGTGATATACAAGGGGGAAGGTGTTGAAGTGAGTGCAGTCTGCCAAGGTATAAAGGGGTTCATTGTCTGTAGATAACTTAAAAATGATAATAAACCCAACTGAAGGTTAGTCTGCTTATTATTACCATGCACCAGCAATTCTAAACAATGCCAGTGACTTAAAAAAAAATACTATTTCCACCAGGGAAACCTCCTGGTAGAAAGGGGTTTATACAGCCTGCTTCCTTTTCTCCCCAACCTAACTTGATATACCACTAGACACCTTAAGGTATCTATTAAGGGCAGTTTTCGATGGCTTTCAGCATAACAAGAGATATTCTGCAACCAGAAATATTATTTAATCATAGAATTTTTAATAGTGCATTGCCCAGGATAGTAAATCAGAGGCTATTTTTTCTGGCCTGGGAGGGGGGGGGGAAAGAAAAAAAAAAGTGGAACCAGTGACTTCAGGAAGGCTTCAAGCAAGCACTTGTTCTTCAGATTTTTAAAAGACCTGAGCAATATAATGTAACAAAGAAGAGGAAGCATTGGATAAAGGGGAGAGCAAATTCCAAAGCTAGCTAAGTGAGTCAAGACTGGAGATGACCTTCGGTAGAGTCTAGTGGAATATGACAACAGCTCAGCCAAGCTGGTGTAGCTGGCACAGGACTCAGGTGGCAAGTGTCCAAATGTTCTGTTGTGTTTGGAAGTTATCAGGTCCTCATGAGTGTTAATGTCACATAGTCAAAGCACTGGTTTTACAAAAACTACCAATCTGCCGTGAATAACTAGTACCATAGTTTGGGACAGGGAAAAAAATTAGATATCCAACCATGGCAATTCATATGGAACACATGATCTGTGTTATGGTTCTGAGTTTTATAAGTGATGACTGCAGGGCCCCGTTACACCACACAGTGCTTGGTCATCTAGCTTGCAGTTGTGTGAAGCAATCCTGATTGTGCTGACCTGCCAACGGCAGTCTGGGCTTAGTACTACTGGGGGCATGTAGGGCTCCAAATGCTGAATACCAAGCCTTAGATGATCAGTTTTATCTCTGCCATTACCAGTTTAATATTCCATAAACTGTTGATTTTGACCATCTCTCTTACCATAATTGGACCTCATTGAAATAAGGTGTCATTTGAGACTGACACCTCTTTTTTGTGCTGACCCAGATCAAAGAATTTGCAAAGAGGGATTTGAGAGGGAGTATGACCACCAGGTTCAGACACATAAGAAAGTTAAGGAAACGAGATGATATTGAGAAAAATGGGCATTCAACACCTATTTAAATCATGGAAACTGTGTTAATATCTAAAGAAACCTCATTTGCTGTGGCATAAACAATAATCATCAAACCTCAACAAGAACAGAGAAAACATTACTGTATTTCTCATCCTTGAACATTGATCATTATTGGTCCTCAGTGAGCTACAGTTTTGGGCATGCTGCTATCATGAATAGCCACTGCATCGTTATATTGGCCAATTTCAACAAGGTAAATATCAGTAATGAAAGTAAGCTTACTTCTAACATGGTCCTTCGCCTGTTGCAAAAACATATTGCAGTTCTTCAGAGTAAATGTAAGATGGAGTGAATAGTTGTCTAATCTGTTGTTACCTTTCTTCATCTGAGACACAGCATTAGAACTTCATTGGCAGGGAATTAAGAGAAACTTGCCCAAAAAAAGCTCTGTGCAAATTCCCATCCCTTCTGTGCCAACCAAACAGAACAATGTTTGTAGAAACCTTTCCTCTTGAATTTTTAGTGTGGTTCCAAAAGCCCAGGCAGGGAGGATAAACCACCCAGGAAGGACACTGGGGGGATGTGGTGAGGGACAGCATTTCTTATTAAAAGGAAGCCAGCATGGTAAATGGGCCCTACAGATGAGCTAGAATTGCAGTTCTACGAAAATTTCTGCTGATGGGTCCAAGGATCCCAAAATCTTAGGTCAGCTTCTTATGCTAAGAATTGACAAAGCCCTTAGCACTCAAACGCTCTAAGCAGCCAGACTTGTAAGTGGAATTTTAAACATACTTTTTGCAAGTTGCCAAAACCTTCATTTTTCTTTTTAAAAAAATCTATTAAGCTAAATCTTTTCAGAAGATCACCATTTCTTTTAGCGTTGCTGAAATTTTTTTAATGTGTCTCTTGGAGGCATAAACAATCAATGTAGCCATTAATTTGGAGGCCTTTCTCTCTGACAGTGGTGCAAATTGAAAACTAATCATTCGAAAGACGTTCTGACTAATCAGGTCAGGGGGAGAAATGAATAGTGTTCCTCATAGCCCAGCTAGAGGCTTGCCTTTTTTTTTTTTTTCCTGTGAGTTTTAATTTAAGAAGATAAAAGTTGGGGGAGAAAAAAGGACAGAATATGCCAGTACTGCTTTTTCCAATGACACTTTTAAAATCTTCCCAAAATATAATATTTTTATTGGTTGTAAATATCTGAGGGCCCTTTCAATTTATTTTAGCCCCATTTTCCTTTTGTTTTATATTACGACACATATATATTTACTTTTTTTCCCTTTGGAAAGTTTCATTAGTTTGCTACACATGAGATTTATTTAAGTGCTTTTCTCAATGTCTGAGGCTATATTATTCAATTGCAGAACTGGTTTTTAAGTTTAATAGTTATTCAGATTTGCTGTCCCCAGTAATCAAGATATGGTCAAGGAATTCCCTTGCATAGAGAGAATGCTTTGAAAATGCTTTTACATTTTCTCTAATAGAACTAAGGTCTACCTTTCATCCCAGCTCTGGGTGTCCTTTTCTGGTTGGTGACCAAGGGCCAACAGAAAGAGAAAGGGAGCCTTAATGACATTTTATAGAAAACTAACTATATCAAATAAACTCCACAAGCTAGAGTTTGGAGTCATATAAAGCATTTTCTAAATTACTCAAAGCGTCATTGATTTGAAAACTCAGACTGCATTCTTAAGCATCACAGTCAAACCACAGTATCACCTAATCTTTTGGATTAAGGAAATGCCTTATGGAGTCAAAAGTAGTATAACCTCTCCTTCAACAAAACATAGGGGTTGGAGGAAGGTACAGGAGCTGCTACTATTTGTAGTCCAATGGCTCACTGAAACTTCAGAGCCCCCTCACTACACCACCATGCCAAAGCACTTTCACCCAAGACCCTTGCCGGCCCAGTGGAGCACTTTCGCCTGTGGCCCCACTGCCACCCCATCAGAGTGCTTTTGCCAGCAGCTACTGATGGAGCACGATTGCCAATGGAGGGGGAGCACCTCGGCCCCCTCAGTGCAGCCAGTATTTGACATCGAGAAACCAGAGAACAAAGCCACAGACCCAGTAGCAGTCCCTCCCAGAGTTAAAGCAGGCAGCCCGAGAGTGCCGAGCTGAGCCTTGGACTTTGAAGCCAGTCAGCTAAACCCAACTTATACCACTGTCAAACCTTCAAGGGCATTAAAGAATTTAAAAGCTTCAAACTAGTAATGGTGTGTTAGAGCAAAAAATGTGAAGAACGTAAAAGCTAAAAGCCCCATCCAAAGGACAGCAACTTCAAAGGTTAAAGGAACATCAACCCACACAAATCAGAAAGAACCAGTGTGAGAATTCTAGTAACTCTACAATTCAGAGCACCCCTTTACCTCCACATGAGCCCACTAGCTCCCCAGCAATGAGTCTTAGCCAAAATGAAATGACTGAAATGACAGATACAGAATTCAGAATCTGTATGGCAAAGAAGCTCATCAAGATTCAGGAGAAAGTTAAAACTGAATCCAAAGAATCCCATACAACTATTCAAGAGCTGAAAGACAAAATAGCCATTTTAAGAAAGAATCAAACTGAACTTCTGGAATTAAGCTCCCAACAAGAATTTCATAACTCAGTCAGAAGCATTAACAGCTTCTGTTAGACCAAGCTGAGGAAAGACTCTCAGAGCTCACAGACCAGTTCTGCAAATCAACTCAGACAAAAATAAAGAAAAAAGAATTTTTAAAAGTAAAATTGTGGGCTGGGCATGGTGGCTCATGCCTGTAATCCCAGCACTTTGGGAGGCCGAGGTGGGCGGATCACGAGGTCAGGAGATCGAGACCATCCTGGCTAACATGGTGAAACCCCGTCTCCACTAAAAATACAACAAATTAGCTGGTCATGGTGGCGGGTGCCTGTAGTCCCAGCTACTCGGGAGGCTGAGGCAGGAGAATGACGTGAACCCAGGAGGCAGAGCTTGCAGTGAGCCAAGATCACGCCACTGTACTCCAGCGTGGGTAACTCCGTCTCAAAAAATAAAATAAAATAAAATTGTAAAGGCACAGTGTCTCAAATCTGTAATCCCAGCACTTTGAGAGGTCAACACAGGTGGATCATTTGAGCTCAGGAGTCCAAGACCAGCCTAGGCAACATGGTGAGACCACATCTTTATCAAAAATACAAAAATTAGCTGGGCATGTTGGTGCACACCTATGGTCCCAGCTACACAGGAGACTGAGGTGGGAAGATCACTGGTGCCTGGAAAATCAAGGCTGCAGTGGGCCATGATTGCACTAATGCACTCCAGCCTGGGTGACAGAGTGAGACCCTGTCTCAAATAAATGAATAAATAAAATCTCCAAGAAACATGGATTACATAAAGAGACCAAATCTGCGACTCATTGCCATTCCTGAAAGAAAGGAGAGAGAGTAAGCAACTTAGAAAATATATTTTAGGATATAATCCGCAAAAATTTCCCCAATCTTACTAGAGAGGATGACATGAAAATTCAATAAATACAGAGAACCCCTCTGATATACTATTAATGATGACCAGAGAGAAAAGTCAGGTTATTTTTTATTTTTTTTTTTTTAGACGGAGTTTCACTCTGTCACCTAGGCTGGAGTACAGTGGTGCGATCTCGGCTCACTGCAAGCTCCGCCTCCTGGGTTCAGGCCATTCTCCTGCCTCAGTCTCCTGAGTAGCTGGGACTACAGGCACCCACCATCATGCCTGGCTAATTTTTTTTTGTTGTATTTTTAGTAGAGACAGGGTTTCACCATGGCAGCCAGGATGGTCTCAATTTTCTGACCTCATGATCCCCCCACCTCAGCCTCCCGAAGTGCTGGAATTACAGGCGTGAGCCACCACGCCCAGCCTGAGTCAGGCCATTTATAAAGGGAACCCTGTCAGGCTAGCAGCAGACCTCTTGGCAGAAAATTTACAAAGCAGAGGAGACTGAGGGCCTATTTCCAGCATCGTTAAAGAGAAGAAATTCCAACCAAGAATTTCATATCCTGCCAAATTAAGCTTCATAAGTGAAAGAGAAATAAAATCCTTCTCAGACCAAGCAAATGCTAAGGAAATTTATTGCAACTAGACCAACTTTACAAGAAGTCCTTAAGGAAATGCTAAACATGAAAACAAAAGAATGACACTTGCTAAAACAAAAACACATTTAAGCACATAGCTCACAGACACTCTAAAGCAACTATATCAATCAAGTCTACAAAACAACCAGCTAACAACACAATGAAAGAATCAAAATCTCACATATCAAAACTAATCCTGAATGCAAACAGTCTAAATGCCAGCACTTAAAAGGTATATAGTGGAAAGCTGGATAAAAAGCCAAGACCTGGCTGGGCGTGTTGGCTCTCGCCTGTAATCTCAGCACTTTGGGAGGCTGAGGCGGGTGGATCATTTGAGGTCAGGAGTTCAAGACCAGCCTGGTGAGACATGATAAAACCCCATCTCTATTAAAAATACAAAAATTAGCCAGGTGTGGTGGCACATGCCTGTAGTCCCAGCTACTTGGGAGGCTGAGGCAGGAGAATGGCTTCAACCCAGGGGGTGGAGGTTTCAGTGGGATGAAATCATGCCATTGCACTCCAGTCTGGGCAGTGGTGCGAGACTCTATCTCAAAAAAAAAAAAAAAAAAAAGGCAAGACCCAACTGTCTGTTGTCCTCAAGAGACCCATCTCACATCTAATGACACCCACAGGATTGAAGTAGCAGGATGGAGAAAGATCTACCATGCAAACAGAACACAAAAAAGAACAGTAGTCACTATTCTTATATCAGATGAAACAGACTTTAAATGAACAGCAATTAAGATAGACAAAGAAGAGCATTACATAATGATAAAGGGTTCAATTCACCAAGAACATAGACCTATCCTAAGTATATACACACGCAACATTGGAACACTCAGATTCATAAAACAAGCTCTTCTCTAACTACAAAAAGACCTAGACAACCACACAATCATAATGGGAAACTTCAATATCCAGCATCCCACTGACAACATTAGAACATTGAGGCAGTAAACTAACAAATTCTGGACTTTAACTTGACACTCAACTAATTGGACCTAATAGACATCTACCTATTATGTCACCCAACAACTGCATAATATACATTCTTCTCATCTGCACATGGAACATATTCTAAGATCAACCAAATGCTCTGTCATTAAGCAAGTCTCAATAAATGCAAAAAAAACCACAAACAAACAAAAAAAAAAAGTCATACCAAGCACACTTTCAGACCACAGTGCAACAAAAATAGAAATTCTTATCAAGATGACCTCTCAAAACTACACAAATACATAGAAATGAAACAACTTGCTCTTGAATAACTCTTGGGTGAACAATGAAATTAAGGCTTAAATTAAAAAAAAAAATTGAAATTAATGAAAACAGAGACATGACCAAAATCTTTGGGATGCAGCTAAAGCAGTGCTAAGAGGAAAGTTTATAGCATTAAATGCCTTTATCAATAAGTTAGATTTTAAATTATCTAATATTTTACCTACAGGAACTAGAAAAAAACTAAACCAACCCCAAAGCTAACAGAAGAAAAGAAATAACTAAAACTAGAGAAGAACTGAACAAGATTGAGGCTCAAATCCATACAAAAGATCAACGAAACCAGGAGTTTCATTAGAGTTAAAAGAATAAAAAAGACTGATAGAATGCTAGCTAGACTAAAAAAGGAAAGATCCAAATAAGTCCAATCAGAAATGACAGAGGTGACATTACAGCCAATTCCATAGATACACAAAAGATCTAGAGAAAATGGATAAATTCCTGGAAACAACCTCCCAATATTAAACCAAGGAGAAAGTAAAAACCTGAACAGATCAATAACAAGTTCTGAAACTGAATCAGTCATAAAAAACCTGCCAACCAAAAAAAGCCTTGGACCAGACAGATTCACAGCCAAATTCTACCAGAGGTATGAAGAACTGGTACCAATCTTACTTAAAGTATTTCAAAAACTTGAAAAGAAGGGGCTCATCTCTAATTCATTCTACAAAACCAGCATCAGGCCAATACCAAAATGTCAGCAGAGACACAATGAATAAAGAAAACTGCAGACCAATATCTCCAATTAGCATAGACAGAGATATTTTCAACAAAATACTAACAAACTGAATCCAGCAACACAGCAAAAAATTAACACACCACAATCAAGTAGATTTTATTCCTGGGACAAAGGCTGGTTCAACGTAAGCAAACCAATAAATGTGATCCATCACATAAACAAAATTAAAAGCAAAAATCATGTGATTATCTCAGTAGATCCAGAAAATGCTGTTGAAAAATCCAGCATCCCTTCATGATAAAAACACTTAACAGACTAGTCATCAAAGGAACATACTGCAAAATAATAAGAGCTGTCTATGACAAACACATAGCCAACATTATACTAAATGGGCAACAGCTGGAACCATTCTCACTGAGAACTGGAAAAAGACAAGGTTGCCTACTCTCCTCACTCCCATTCAACATAGTACTGGATGTCCTAGCCAGAGCAATCAGGCAAGAGAAAGAAATAAAAAAAATTCAAACAGGAAAAAAGAAGTAGTCAAACTACTTGTATTTGCTGATGATACAGTTCTATACCTAGAAAACCCTAAACACTCTTCCAAAGGGTTTCTAGAATTCATAAACAATTTCAGTAAAGTTTCAGGATACAAAAATCAATGCACAAAAATCAGTAGCATTTCTATATACAATACTGTTCAAGCAGAGAGTCAAATCAAGAACACAATCCCATTTTACAATAGCCACAAAAAATGAAATACCTAGGAATACAGCTAACTAAGGAGGCGAAAGATCTCTACAAGGAGAACTACAAAACACTGCTCAAAGAAATCAGAGGTGATACAAGCAAATAGAAAAACATTCCATGCTCATGAATTGGAAGAATCAATATTGTTAAAATGGTCATACTGCCCAAAGAAATTTATAGATTCAATACTATTCCTAACTACCAATACCATTTTTCACAGAGTTAGAAAAAACTATTTTAAAATTCATGTGGAACCAAAAAACCCAAATGTCCAAAGCAACCCTAAGCAAAAAAAACAAAGGTGGAGGCATCACATTACCTGACTTCAAACTATACTACAGTAATCAAACTAGCAAGGTACAGGTATAAAAACAGACATGTAGACCAATGGGACAGAATAGAGAACCCAGAAATAAAGCTACACACCTACAACCACCTGATCTTCAGAGATGACAAAAACAATGGGGAAAGGACTCCCTAGTCAATAAGTGGTTCTGAGATAACTGGCTTGACATATGCATAAGAATGAAACCAGGCCCCTATCTACCTTTCACCCTACACAAAATTAATTGAAGATGGATTAAAGATTTAAATGTAAGACCTCAAACTATAAAAATCCTAGAAGAAAACCTAGGAAATACCCTTCTCGACATTGGCTTTGGCAAAGAATTCTTGGCTAAGTCCCCAAAAGCAATTACAGCAGAAACAAACATTGACAAGTTGGACCTAATTAAATTAAGAGCTTCTGCCCAGCAAAAGAAACTATTAACGAAGTAAACAGACAACTTACAGAATGGGCAAAAATATTCACAAATTATGCATCCACCAATGGTTTAATATCCAGAATCTATAAGGAACTTAAATCAACAAGCGTGAGCAAAGGACATGAACAGGCACTTTTCAAAAGAAGACATACAAGCAGTCAACAAACATATGAAAAAATACACATCATTACTAATCATCAGAAAAATGCAAATCCAAACCACAATGAGAGGCCATCTCATACTAGTCAGAAAAGCTATTATTAAAAAGTCAAAAAATGACAGATGCTGGCAAGTCTGTGGAGAAAAGGGAATGCTTATACACTGTTGGTAAGAATGTAAATTAGTTCAGCCACTGTGGAAAAGCAGTTTTGAGATTTTTCAAAGAACTTAAAAAGTGGAGCTGCTGTTTGACCCAGCAATCCCATTACTGGATGTATACCCAAAGGAAAATAAATCATTCTACCAAAAGACACATTCACTTGTATGTTCATCACAGTGCTATTCACAATAGCAAACACATGGAATAAATCTAGGTGCCCATCAGTGGTGGACTGGATAAAGACAACCTAGTGTATATACATTGTGGAATACTATGCAGCCATAAAAAAGAACAAAATCATATCCTGTGTAGCAGCATAGATGCAGCTGGAGGCCATTATCCTAAGTGAATTAACACAGGAGCAGAAAATCAAATACTGCATGTTCTCACAAGTGGGAGCTAAACACACGCATGGGCATAAAGATAGGAACTATAGACACTGGGGAGTGACTATAGGGGGTAGAGAGGAAGGGAGGGAGATGTGGGCTGAAAAACTACTTACGGGGTACTGTGCTCACTACCTGGTTGATGGAATCATCCATACCTCAAACCCCATCATCACACAATACACTCTTGTAACAAACCTGCACCTGTACCCCCTGAATCTAAAACAAAAGTTGAAACTATTCAAAATGACAATTTTTTTAAGTTCAGACCGACAAATATGAAGATTAATGTTGATTTCTAAAACATTTTTGAGCCACTAGGTCTTAAAATTAATTTCACTTACAAAATCAACCTTTATTGTCTAAGTTGGAAATAACTTCAAAGCCTAGGATTTGTGAGTTTGTGTAGGAGATGTTTTGGCTATGAATCTCTATTCTTGTTCGCAAACATCAGGAGAGTTTATTTCTCAGTCCCTCTCTAACACGGTGTGGCTGCCAGTGTTGGGCTCTTGTATACAGTCACATCTTTGGTCTCATTGGCATCTGTCCTGTGATTGAGACTGTCTATCACAGGTTGAGAAGCTGTGATGATTAGTAGCAATTCTCCTAGTACCACCTCCTGTGGATGTGTAAGTCTTTACAAAGTGTATGTACCACCTGTTTGACACTTTTGCTGCCTTAGGGTGGTAATTTTGTCACTTAACCTCATTGATGGTGAAGATGACATGAGCTCAGCAACTCCCAGTGATGAAAGCAGCCTGCAGGAGTGACTGCGATTCTCCAGCTTCTCTGTCACTCACAGTGACTTCCAGCTCTGGAATATGCAGCCAGCCTCCTAGACTCCACCTTGTGTGCATTACACACTCTCTCTTTGTTCACCTAGAATTTGTGCAATCCTAGAGGCAGGATTTTATTAGCTTGCCTGCCATTCAACAGTGTGTACTCCTGTTGGGCCGAGTTCATACTAGATGATGTTGGGGCAACTGAATTCCCTAAGTGCCTAGGGTGACCTTATAATTTATAATCCAAACTAGGACACTTTTGAGCAGGGAAAAGGCTAGCGTTAATAATAGTTAATAGTAATAGTTAATAATAATAGTTAATAGTTAATAATAGCGTTAATAATAGCGTTAATAATGATGCTGAATAATAATGATGCTGAAGCCTAGGACTTCTCTGGGAAACCCAAATTGTACTGTGCCCCTACTTCCAACCTATGTGTGGGTACTGTGTGCCATATACCTCTCCCTGAACCAATCAGCCGTGACCAATAGCATGCTGATTACAACTAAAAAGCTTATCAGCAGCTAAAAATACTTATGGAGGAAGAAACATGTCTGGGAAATTCACTGTCAAGGGGAAAACCTGGAGAGGAACCCTAAGACCTCCCGCATCCCATCAGTTGTCAAGTCTTGCTGATTCTGCCTTCTAAAGATCTCAGGTCATTTGTTCACGTTCCTCTATCCCCAGTATCTTCACTTTGGTTTCTGCCACCACCATCCTTCCCTTTGAGTATTGCAATAGCCTCCTAAATGTTTCCCTGTTCCAGTCTTGCCCTCCTCTAATCAATGATCTAGAGAGAAGACAGCAATGTTTTCTGAGGCCAAAGCCATGCACTCTGCTAGGCACAGGGTATTCGGAAGTGAATGTCCAAGTCAGGGTCACTCCAATGTACTTACCTTCTTGCAGCAGAGACAGAAAGTGAACGAGTAAACTAATAAATAACAATTTCAGACTTTGATAAGAGCCATGGAAATAAGCAAGAGAGAGGGATGATAGGAAGAAAAGGTGGCAGGGAGGAAGCTTCTCTGGGAGTGATTTTGCATCAGATTTGAAGGATGACACACAATAGTCATGTTGAAGGTCAGGGAAAGGGCAGCCCAGGAAATGTGAAGAAGGATGTAGAACACCCTGAGAAAGGATGCATTCAAATGATTTCGTTTGTTTGTTTGGTTTTGTTTTGAGACAAAGTTTCACTCTTTTTGCCCTGGCAAAAGTGCAATGGCACAATCTTGGCTCACCGCAACATACGCCTCCCGGGTCCAAGCAGTTCTCCTTCCTCAGCCTCCCGAGTAGCTGAGATTACAGGCACCCACCACCAAACCCAGGTAATTTTTTTTGTATTTTTAGTAGAGACAGGTTTTCATCATGTTGTCCAGTCTGGTCTTGAACTCCTGACCTCAGGTGATCCGCCTGCCTTGGCCTCCCAAAGTGCTGGGATTACAGGCGTGGTGAGCCACTGCATCTGGTTTGTAATGTTTTTAAGTAGCAGAATGAAAGGCCTGTGTGGCTGGCAGTCAGTAATCAAGGGGAGAGTGGTTTGCAATCAAGCTGAAGTGCAGGCAAGGGCCAAGTTACGTGGTGCCTTGTAGGCTAAGGAGTTTGGATTTTAATTCTAGGAGCAACGCAAAGCCTTTAAATAGTATTAAGCAGAGGAGCAATTGAACCAATTATCTTTTTTAAAAACTGACTTTGTCTTCTGTGTGAAAAATAGGTTATGGGTAAAAGGGACGTTGGTTACAAGCCTGGAGTTCTCATTCAGGCGGGAGAGGATGGTGGCTATGGGAATGGAGTGAAGCTTTTTTAATTTTATCATATTGGTGGCATTTGTGATTACTTAGATAAATGTTTAATTAAACTTGCATCTTTCAAATCTATCTCACACTCCTTTTATTATCATCTTGACTGCACAATTTGTGTCATACATTGTGTATGTCATTCAGTGTTTGTCAAAGTATTCTTTCTTTTTTTTTTTTTTTTTTTTTTTTTTTTGACAGAGTCTTGCTGTCACCCAGGCTGGAGTGCAGTAGCACCATTTCCGCTCACTGCAAGCTCCACCTCCTGGGTTCATGCCATTCTCCTGCCTCAACCTCCTGAGTAGCTGGGACTACAGGTGATGGCCACCACACTCGGCTAATTTTTTTTTTTTCTATTTTTAGTAGAGAGGGGGTTTCGCCATGTTGGCCAGGATGGTCTCGATCTCCTGACCTTGTGATCCACCCACCTCAGCCTCCCAAAGTGCTGGGATTACAGGCATGAGCCACCGCACCTGGCCAAAAGTATTCTTTGAGAAACAGGTTTTTGGCCAAGCACTGTGATTCATGCCTGTAATCCCAGCACTTTGGGAGGCCAAGGCAGGTGGATTATTTGAGATCAGGAGTTTGAGACCAGCCTGGCCAACATGGTGAAACCCTGTCTCTATAAAAATACAAAAATTAGCCAGGCGCTGGTGGTGCATACTGTAATCCCAGCTACTCAGGAGGCTGAGGCAAGAGAATCACTTGAGCCTGGAAGGTGGAGGCTGCAGTGAGCTGAGATTACACCACTGCTCTCCAGCCTGGGTGACAGAGTAAGACCTTGTCTCCAAATAAAAAAAAAAAAAGAAAGAAAAAAGAGAAAAACAGATTTTTGATTTATGTTTTTTTGTATATATTTTTATGCCAGTCAACTATGAGGTATTTAATTTTAGAGATGGTGTACTGAAAGTCTAGAAATGCCTATAGATGTCTAGAAAATCTATCCCAGTGGATCTCAAACTCAGCTCCTGACACTGATTTCGATAGAGTGTGGGAAATCCTGGTGAGTCTGCTCACAGTCTCCAGTGGCAGTGGTGGTGGCTTTCCGATTGCCAACACAGTGAAGAATGTATTAAATTTTGGAGTAAATTATTGAGTGTTCCAAAGCAAAGGAACTATGCTTTTCAGTATCTGGTGAAATGAGGTGTCATCATGTCAGAAGGATGGCTGTGCGTGCGGAGGTAGATATCTATCTATCTGTCCACTCATCCAGGCAAATGCTCAGATACACAAATTCATGCCATGGGGAAGGCGGCTATTGCATGTAGAGGCTGTGAAACAACGTAGAGTCCTGCTTCTTTCCATTATTTAAAAAGCTAAAACCTGTATTCTTTTTATATTTGCTAGTTCTCTCCAAAAAGTGGTGATAGTTAACTTAGTTGACTGAATCCTAGTTTGAACCTGTTTAAGAATTGGGCATTTACTTATTTGCAGAGCAGCAGAAATGCTTTTCTGAACTCTCTTGATATATCACTCTGTGCCAGGAAGACACATGTAATTCAGATGTGTCTGGGCCCATTTCAGCATACTGGCTGTCGGAAGTCTGCAGGAGGAAATACCTTCTTGATTAAATTCTCCAAGGCTGACATTTTTTGCTGCTCAGCCTGCTGAATGATTTCACATGTGGTTTTTGCAGAGTCAGAATTCTTCAGTGATGTACAGGACAGTTTTTTTCCTGGCAGCATGAAGTTCTTTTGGTCACCAGGGTGGGGAATTTATTTAATGTATGAATAAGGGGCAATTTTAGTTAGAAAAAGAGACTTACCTTTTGGTCATTTAAAATATATTTTAGGTCAAATAATCATGATATAAGGAAAAAATTTGCACCATCATTTAATGAATTTCAGGTTTTTGCAAGGGTTCTGCTCCTACTCCCCATTTTTCTTCCTAATGAATGGCTCTAGAATAGAGTTGTGAATGATTTACAAACTTTCATACCCAAGTAGCCCCCTAGAATTTTGCCTTTTTGTAAGTGCATTATATTGACCTTACCTGCAGATCATTTCCTTGAACTGTATTTTTGCTAGATGTGGCCCTGGGGAAAAATATAGTCAAACAGAAAACAAAAAAACAAACAAACAAAAAAACCATGGTCCTGTTCTAGACCCACCCAGAATGATATAATAGTAAGTATTTTCCATATTCAACAGTGATACTGTTTTGAAAACTCACAGCCGGTTTGAGTTTAGTTCAGTTCAATGTTTTCTTTCTGTTTTGGTTCATAATTTCCCAGGGGCCTACTACTTCTATGCTTAGCTTGAAACGTAGTGTTCTTCTAGCAGAGAATGCTATCTGGTATATTTAAATCAATTAGGGGTCCTGAATGAGAAGCTCAGTTATAGACAAAGATAACAGATTACATTTTTATTAGGAAATCGTGAGTTATTAAGAATTTTTTTGTAAATCGAAGACAAGAGAAAAATCTCATTTGTTGCCTGGGCACTGTATTTTGACTTGAACCACATCATTTCACTTAATTCTCTGAGAAACATTGAGTTGCATATTTTTATCCCTGTGTCAGTTGTTTGTGGCTCTGCTACAAATAAGGTGACCAACCCAATCAGGACTTACGGGTTTTCCTGGGACATACTATTTTCAACGCTAAAACCAGGACAAGTTGATCACCTTAGGAATTACCCTATTAGTGGCCTAAAACATAATCATTTCTCACAATTCTGCAGGCTGGCCTAGTAGGGCTTCTGGGGGCATCACTTGGGCCCCTTGTGTGACTGCTTGGTGGAGTCTGGATGGGGTAAGATATCTGGGCCTCAGCAGAGATGGTTGGGCCTCTCCTTCCATTGGGGTCTTTTGTTCCAGACTTATTTATAGCCTGGAGGCCTCAGGGTTCCAAAAGGGCAAGAGTAGAAGCTACAGGGTCTCTTGAAACTGCTCAGAAGTCACACAATGTTACTTCCCCCACATTTAGTGGTCAAGACACACAGGCAGCCCAATTGAAAGCATGGGGAAATAGAATTCACATTTTAATGGAGGGAGTGGAGATTGGACATTTTTCATCCACCACAATCCCTGTTATATACATTAGTATTCTGAGATTCAGTAAATTTATGTAACTTTTCTAAGACCACACAGCTCCTAAGTGGCAGATCCAGGATTTGAACCTAGGTCTCTATGCCTGAAAAACCCATGCTCTGATGCTTCCAGATGTGGTATAAATATACTATCCCAGCATCCGATAATACAGGGAGCAACTGGGCATTTTCTTGCTGTTCTGGGAGCGGGTAGAAGAAATAAGGGTGGAGAAGGAAGAAGGAAAAGACAGAGAAGCAATGATCTGTGACTTCTGGACAGCCCCAAGTCATAGAAATTCGTCCAAATTTGTTTTGAGACTATAACTCATACTTGCCCAATTCTGTACAATGTGTTTGAGCTCCTGCTGTCCTCCCACCCCTACTTGAGGACAGCTTTATTCCCCAAAGTAAATGCTTCCAAGGGCCTCAGATTTATGTTCTTCTTGGCCTTGATGCTTATCTCATGCTCTTAGACACTATTCTCATGTTTGTTCTACCAAAGCATTTGCGTCCCCTCCTACAGTTGAGAGTTTGAGAGACAGTAGTGTTCAAAGTAGGCTAGTCCCTGAGACCTTTCAGGGAGTCCATGGAATCAAAACTACTTTTACAGTTCTCAAATATTATTTGCTTTTTTCTACTCTCATTCTTTGAGTGTAAATTGGAGTTTTTTGGAAACTACATAATGCGTGATACTGCAACAGGTTGCAGCAGAAGCAGATGAGAATTTCACTGTTTTCTATTAAGAAAGACATTAAGAAGATTTGAAGAAAAATTTTTTTTATTGTTTTTAGAAAATAGTTATTTTTCATTTAAAATGTTACATATGTTAGCATGTAAAAGTTTTTATTATAATTCTAAATGAATTAATGCACAAATATTTTTAAAGTTTCTCAGTTACTTCCTATTAAGTGAACTGTCTATTAATAAAAAGCACATAAACTTAAGCTCCTTGGGGTTCTCAAAAAATTAAATTTAAGATGGATGAAAGCAAAAAGGTTGAGAATGATTTTCATCATCATTTTACTAGCTGCCATTTTCTGAGCTTCTATATTTTTCTGCACATTCTCATTTAATCCTCACAGCAACTTTATCTGGAAAGCATCCCATTAATCCCCAACTCCCAGAGGAATGAACTGGTGTACAAAATCATAGTCACAGAGCTAGTGTGCTGGAGAGCTAGAATTTGAAGGCAGTCCACCTGACTCCAAAGTTAAACTGAGAAATAAATAATCTCCTTCCATGCAATAATATAACTGTTGCTTTTCTGGACCAGAAGAAAGAGATACACAGAAATCTAAAGGACTTGCATGAGTCATTTGAGGTGGCTTGGACAGCCAGCAACCATGACTTTCTGCTGGCCTGTCGCATGAAAAGCTGACTAGTCATAGCAACTTGTCTTTTTGAAGTGCAGTTTTGTGAAAAAGAAATTCCTTCATATTCAAGTGCTGTTCTTAACCTAGTAGTGGTTTCTGTTCCTCTTATAACAAACATTTCTACTAACTCTTTATGCAAACTCTGAGTACTCAACAAAAAAGAAACATTTGTTCATCCAGTTATCACATTCTAAACTGCAGAAATAAATGCTTATTGCCTTAAACAAATTTCCCAATTACTTTAGCAATCAGCCTGTGCCGTTTGTTTGTTTGGGTCTAACTGGTAATAGTAAAACAACATTTGCTACCACCTATTGATCACTTACGTGTCAGACACTGAAAGATAGACTTCATAGACTTTATAATCATGATACCCCTGCATCCTCAAAAGAATCGCTTGAGGCAGACAGTGGTGTTATCCTCTCTACATTACAGATAAAGAGATGGGGCTTATAGAAGTTAAGCTGCTTGCCTGAGGTCACCCAGCTAGTAAGTAGGTGACTCAGGAATTGAACCAGGTCTAGGTTGTTCCCAGGATCATGTTCTGAATCATTATTCTCTGCCAGCCCCCTTAAAGACAATGTCAATTTGTCTATGGAAAGGATGTCTCCAAAGTAGACTTGAAGTAGCCCAGATAAATTAGGCAAGAAACAAATGCTATTTTACCTTCAAAGATTTTAAGGAAAAACCAAGAGATGGAACCCACTCATGTAATGAGAAAACAGATGCAATCGTTTAATTTTATCCTTAACCCTTCACTCATACCTCACAGTTAAAAGTATGCAGGCGAAAGGCATAAAAATTGTTCTCATCTCTATCTGGTACAATGCAGAGATATTTTAAGGTGGCCAACAATGCCATCTGAGTTTTGATTTTAATTGTATCAGGCATGCCTTCCTTCTGACGGAAGGCACCATCCTTCCTTTAGTTTTAAAGTGTCATGATCATGTCCACAATGTCAGAGGTGATGGGAAAGCTGAGGCTCCAGATGTGTCAACAACAGATGCACGCACTGCTGGAACACTGGAAAAAGAGAGTGGATAGGATTTCCCTTAGGGCTACGCTCCAGGTGCACTAGGAGGGGACGAGGACAATATTCTCTCATGATGTGATTTATTTTGGGTGCTGAGCTAACCAGGTACTTTCATCAGGAGTTCCAATGGCAAATTTTGGCTTTAACAACCTTGACAACTTTCTGATTCCTGATAAGCGTTCAGGTTGCAGCTACTGTTGTGAAAACTTAGAGTCTTGGCACAGAAAAGGATCCTCTCTGGTCCAGCCTCTTACATAATTTGAATAGCACTTATAAATTGTGCTTGAGCCATGACGCAAAGGAATTCAATATACTGTTAAGACATATCTGACCAGAGCAGCTTGTTGTTGCTTAGGAACCTCATCTTAGAGACACGAAACAGACCATTTTTGCCATTCTACATCTATGCACTTAATTATCTCCACCCTAAATTAGCTCCAGAAACACAAAAAATGAATGAATGTGTCCAAATCTGGATAATGTAAGCAGATGACCAGAAGGTGGAGGGTTGTGTGCGTGGACTTCTCCTCTGCTGCCTTCTGCCTGCTCTGATCTCCTGTCCCAAGAAAGCAATTAATTGATCAAAGCATGCTGCATCGAGTAGTGCTTTCTGGCCATTGTTTTCAACACAATGATGCCTAGGAGTATCTCTTTGGTGCTCTGTTATTTGAGCAATTTTATTGAGCCCCATAATTCTTTGGAACTTTTAGGTACTTAAAACTATAATCAAAGGCAGAATTTATGCAGTCATCTGGCTGCTGTGCTAGATAATAAGATCAGAGGTGGATTCTTGTCTGTGTCACTTTAATGCCTCCACCCCAAGTGCCTTGCAAATGGTGAATAAGTAAATAATGTTACAAATTGTAACATATATGAGCTCTTACTGTGTGTCAGATAGTACACCAAGGGATTTATCTAACTCCCTTAAGAGGTAGGTATTACTGATATCCCCATTTTGCAGACTAAGGAGTACAGTCCAAGGACCAGTTCCCCAGCTAGTAGGCAGTAGAGGCCATGAATTTAACCATTAGTACTACACTGTTTCCAAATACTTGCTGACTGAACAAGGATTTTGTAAGTTTTATATTCTCCCTGTCTTTCTCCCTCTTCCCCGCTGCCCGGCCCCTCCATGAGTCTCAGCTGTCGGCCTTCCTTTTTTTCTCTGAATTAACTGGCTGGCTTAGAAGAGCACAGGGAAATCATTTTCTTGTTCACCTCTGAAGTCCTTAGTTACTTCCAGGTTTGTCAGTTGTTGTACAATCATTATTTTATGCATAGCAGCTCATCCGGATTCTAAAATATGCGCTCATTTCTTTACCAGCACTCATGTCCAAGTCCATTATACCTGGGGACATTTCAGTTTTGTTTGCTTTTATTACTTTGCTCTTCTATTCCTGAAGTCAAGATGAAGTGGCCTTGTTCACCTTCCTATATCCCTTCTCAGGTGGAGGGAGCCTGTGGGAAGTCAGGCTTTTTATTTTTATTTTTTAAGTTTAGTTTTGTTTTTGTTTTGGAGCCATGAATAACATTTTTCAAATTCTGTTTGCTAATTTCAAATCTACTTAAATTCTTAAGAACTGGCAAGGCAAACATTTCTTGGTCCCAGGCAATGGCTTTGGGGAGGAGCTTGGGGCACATTCAAGCCAGGGTAATAAGGAAACAGAGGAAGCAATGGAGAGTAGGTAATACAGATACAGAAAACTCTAGGCCAGGCGCAGTGGCTCACGCCTGTAATCACAGCACTTTGGAAGGCCAAAGTGGGCGGATCACCTGAAGTCAGGAGTTCGTGACCAGCCTGGCCAACACGGTGAAACCCCATCTCTACAAAAAATACAAAAATTAGCCAGGCGTGGTAGCGCTTGCCTGTAATCCCAGCTACTTGAGCCGAGATTGTGCCACTGCACTCCAGCCTGAGCAACAGAGTGAGACTTTGTTTAAAAAAACAAACAAAAAAACTCTAAACTGCACAACATTTCAAGGAAAGCCTGGAGCTGACCCGTTACTCTCCTTGGTTGCCCCATGGCACACACATGTGCAGATACCATGAGCAAAATTCAAGGTGATCGCTAACTCCAGAAACCTCATCTGAGAAAACAGGACAATTCTTACCCACAGTGACAGCCATATGACTTGACCAGTTACTTAAACCTGTATTCTTTCCCTTGTAGAAAGGAAGTGGTTAAGGGCTCTACATCACAAATCTGTCATGGGGATTAAGTTAAATAAAATGTGCAAAGCACTTAGCATGTTTTCTGGTCCACAGCTCACAAAAAAACATAGGAACTTTTTCTCCTGCTGGCCTGCTCTACCATTTCCAAGCATGAGAGAATCACATCTGTGGGTTTAGGCACTACCCCTTGTACCCTTCTGAAGAGTATTTTCAAAGTATTAGTATTTAAGTATTAATATTAAATATTAACATATTGATATTGAATATTAAAGTATTCAAATATCTGTGGATTTAGGCACCACCCCTTGAACTCTTCCCAAGAGTATTTTTAAAGTATTAGTATTTAAGTATTAACATGTTAATATTGAGTATTAAAGTGTTCAAATATCTGTGGGTTTAGGCACTGCCCCTTGTACTCTTCCCAAGAGTATTTTTAAAGTATTCCTTTAATATATTATTGCACATTAATTTATCAGCATTAGGATATGAATCACTAAGTCTCCCCAGGAGTGAAAAACAAAAAAGTGACTATCATTTATTAAGTATATATTATATTCCAGGCAGCAAGTTAAACACTCTGTGTTCAATATGTCATTAAATCTTCTCAACAACCTTATGAAGAGCTGATTTAAAGGGCTGAATAACTTATCCGAGGGCATTTGGCCAGAAGTGGTAGAATTGAGATGTTAACCCAGGACTGCCTGACACCAAAGCCAATATCCATGTTTCGGTGCTCTTTGACCCCCAGTGTTTTAATGGTGTAGAAGAGGTCCAGAGAATACCAAGGCACGCCAGGCCTATTTCAAGTTCCAAGGTAAAGGCATAGGGTCATTTAGCAGGAGCAAGCTATAAGAGCTCCAGCAATAGGATAGCAGTGGGAAGCACAGGAGAGAAAGTCAAGGGAACTGCATACAAACTGCACTTCCTTAAGTATGCTTGCCTTGGCTTTCAAGTTCTGTCTGCACTTTTTCTGCTGCCTCTCGGCCTCAACTCCCACAACCTCCACCTCTCCCTGTGCCTCTGGTCTGGTCCTTCTGTGCACTATATTCCTCTGGGTCTTTGCTTCTGCTGTTCTGTCTGCGAATACTTTTTCAAACAGGGACCATGTCTCTCTTATACAGCATTGCTCCCCAATGCCAGTCCTGATACCTGGCAAACAGTGGTTGACCTATTCATTTAAATGGACAAATGACTAATAAACAAACAAATGAAGGGGACTTATTAGGACTTTATCTCGTGCTGGTTCTGACCAGCTTCTGTATCAAAGATCTACAACTTACAATTGCTCTTTTTCTTGTGTCTTATAAGCTCATTTAAACACCCCTATTAATATGTTCCTGTCCTTTAAGCATCTGTTCCAGTCTAGTCAACTGGACAAAAGGAAGAAGCCAGAACTGATTCTTTTGCATCCCTTTTCCCTCGCAGCAGCGCAGCTTGAAGAGGCAGCAAGAAAGAACTAGGCTTTCTATTACTAAGTCTCCTGTCTCAGTTTCCCTTGACAGGATTTTCTACCTAACAAGAGACATGTTATAAGTCTTCACGAATCAGTGAGATGAAATACTTTGGATTCCTTGGGAGATGAAGTGCTCTATAAACAGAAAGTCCAGGCAATTCTGAGTCCCATGCACTAATTGTGGAAGGTGGCTTTATATCATCTCAAATGCATATTAGATGGCACAAGATAAGTCATTTAGATGTTTTATTCTAACATATAATTTAATATAGATAACTACAAAGAAAACAATAAGTAGAGTACATTCTCCCTATCTAGATAACTTCTGCTACTTTTAAAAATAAGATGTGTAAGGCCACAAATTTTTCATTCTAATTTTGGCTAACACATTTTCAGATCTGTAGTGTATCATACAAGAGCATCAATTTGTTCGGAGAAACTGAAATTAATTTGACTGATTGTTGCTGTTAATCAAAGAGTTGAGTAAAGCTTAGGGGAGGGAGAGGCAGATCACTTACATTGATACAGCACCAATGTATATCATATGGACCAGTTCTGGCTTCCTATAAGGATAGCTTATAATTGGCTGCCAAATGTGGTAATGGCAGTTCATTTTCCCAAAGTTATGGATTATATAATATCTAGAATTAGTTAAGAGTCATGTATTAGTTATTTATGACTGTATCAATATTACTACAAACTTAGCAGCTTAGAACACCATACCTTTCTTATTTCAAAGTGTCTGTGGATCAGGGATGGGAAGACTGCAACAAGAGGGAAAGCCAACACAAGGAAACTTTGTCAAATCAGTGCCTGGGATGGACTTCTAGTGCTCAGTTCCACTGGATCTCCTGAGGAGCTTTATGAAGAGCACTTCTACAGAAAAGAAACAGCATGTGTTCATAGTCTACATTGCCATTGTTCGATGGTAGCTCTGCAGGCGTTAACTCCCCTACAATTCTGAGTTGTGCATGTGTGAGTGCAGAGTGGGCTCCCACAGACATTCCATACTAAAGCAGTGGAGAAGCCCCAGGCTTACTTGGTCCTCTGCCAGGCTGCAAGGAAGGTGTTGATGAGGGGCAGAGGTTTTATCAGAGGTTCAACTGGGGAAGGATCCAGTTACAAGTTCTCATGGTTATTGGCAGAATTCAGTTCTTTGTAGGATGTCAGTAAGGGCCTCAGTTTCTTGCTGGCTGTCAACTGAAGCTTTGCTCAGCTTCCTGCCGCATGGCCCTCCATAGGCAGCTCATAATGAAATAGCTTGCTTCTTCAAAGCTGGCAAGGGAAAGTTTCCTTGCAAGACAGGCATTACAGCCTGTAATCACATACATCCTGTTACCTTTGCCATACTCTACTGATTAGAAGTAAGTCACAGGTCCTGTCCACATTCAGTGGGCAGAGATTACACCATGGCATGAATGCAAGGAGGCAAGGGTCCTAGAGCCACCTTAGAGTCTGTTTGCCACACTGACTAAGAGAAGGCAGAGGTATTAGGTCAACAGAAACAGGATAATTGGCTAACCTGAGCTAGCATAAATCCAATTTTAGGCAAACATCTTTGAGTCCAAGAAAGCAGTCAAGTTTTTAAAAACCTAATATACTATCAATTTATCAATCCCTTCTTAACAGAAAGTTTTTTTTAATCTGAAAGATATATACATCCCCAGTGCTATTAGTTCTAGCATTTAGATTCCCAAGAGATGAAAATTAAGTCTCTTTTAAGTAAGCTTCTCTTCTCCACATAAAATTGTTCCACAGTATTTTCTTTGACTCATCAGTGTCCAGCTATTTAGCATAACTTTGATTAGACTATTAACAAATTATACAAATATACTAGTTAGGTCAAATCACTGCAACTTTTTTTAAATCCCCAAAAATCAATCTCCTGGTTTTCCCCTTTTAATCAGAATTAGGAGAGCCACTGCATAAAATACTTATTTTTAATACTGTCATTTGCAGAAGCATGCTTGTTTTTTTATTTGTTATGCTTAATGTGGTACATTTTACAGATGTTGAGAGAATACTTCAGAAGGTCTTGAAGGGACAATGAGAGATTGTGGTTTAACAACAAAGCCTCTGGCAGTGTCAAGGCCTATTGGTAACAGTTGTATTGTTGCAGTGTAAGATCCTTGGTTAGTCTTCAGAAGGAATGTGCTCTTGGCAGGATACAGCTGCATATGTTTCTGTGCAGTTCAGTGTCCTTTATGGTTCATTTTCCCAAAGGCTCATTGTGCTTATTGCATCATTTGTTTTTATTTGTAAGAGTGTTTTAGAAGCTTCAGAACAGTTGTAGAGTTATTACTGTTTCTAGCTGTAAATGGTTATGGCTGCCCATGGAAATTATGCTGAAGGCAAACAAAAGTAAATAAAAATCCCTCTTCCGTACCTTTCTTCTTTATCTGCCTTTCCAACTGTTCCATGCTAGGAAACCCAATTCTGTGGGATTACATAGGGATAAGGTTCCACACATATATCACAGCTCATTCTGACTTATGACCAGTTGGTCTCCCAAGAAGGGCTCAATGTGCTTTAGGATATAGGCAGACAACCTGCATTTAAAATTAAAGCGGGCATATTCATTTTGAAGGACAGAGTGAAGTCAATGACTCTACAAAATTTCTGATGCATAAACTTATTTTTACCCTCCTTCAAATGAGGTAACATTTGAAGAACATCCCAACTCTATTCTCAGTCCTAGGAAGCCAATGCTTCTGTACCTAAAACTGTTAATATAAAATGGGTAACATGCAGGGTACTGGAAAAGCTATTCATCACAGGAAATCGAAAATAATTTTAACTCTATTAGTAAAAACTGCAAATCACTGTCCTGAGCCCAGTCAGTCAAGTGCCTGCATTATTTTTTAACATGCTTATATTTCCATTTACAATACCAAATAGAAAGAGAAGAAATAGAAATTTGGTATTGTAAAAGACAGAAGTCTTGTTATTCAAAAACAATATTTTTCAAAATATATGAAAAACATCCATGGTATCTCTGCTAGTACCCTGTGTGTAGCTTTCTGTGTACAGCACAGTAAAGCTGTTATTAGTTGTGCTACTCATATTTCGTGTTGTGTTGTCATTTATTGTCAATTAAGTATCTGTTGAGTACAGTAGGCCCTTCGTATCCACGGGTTCCACATCCTTGGATTCAATCAATTGTGGATCAAAAATATTCCAAAAAAAATATGGTTGCATCTGTACTGAACATGTACAGACTTTTTTTCTTGTCATTATTTCCTAAACAATACAATGTAAGAATGATTTACATAGCATTTACATTGTATTAGGTATTATAAGTAATCTAGAGATTATTTAAAATATACAGGAGGATGTGAATAGGTTACATGCAAATACTATGCTGTTTTATATCAGGAACTTGAACATCTACAGATTTTGGCATCCAAGGGGGGACAGTCTTGGAACCAATCCCCTATGGATACTGAGGGATAACCATGTAAGATATTGGAGCAGATACCATGGAGAAAGAGTTAGAGGGACCTCCCTTCCTCAAAGAGCTTCTCATCTGGGTACACATATGACTTTGACTTTCTCAAATCTTCCAGTGGATCCATTGAACGAGGGATGGAGATGCATCATCCGGTCAGAGCTCATAAGGTTCTAGGTTCCCAGCCACCACCTGCCTCTACGTTCATTGTTTCAATGATTCAAACCAATGCTATATTCCCATTTGGCAGGTACAGAAACTGAGACCCAAAAAGGGATAAGTAAGCTCACAAACCATTGCCAGGGTGATTCAAGGCCAGAGCTATTATCTTCTAACTCTCCTAACCTGTGATTATATCATAATGCAAACAACCAATTTTTGAGATAAGGAGCAGTCATTCAAAAATACATATTTTTGAACTTTTATAGCAGGATTATGTAGTAGCCTTAGTTGGGAAACCCTGGGTTCCAAATGAGAAGAGGTAAGTCCTGTTCTTGGCTTTGCCAATAATTAGCTGTATGAGCTTAGAAAAGTCACTTTGCTTCATTTTCTTTATTTATAAAGTGATGGAAGCTGACTAATTACTTTTAGGCAACATTTTCCAAATCTGCTTCAAATAGGAATTGCTGTAAGCTATGGGTCCATATTTGGAGATTTGCAACGTGCACTATTAGCATGTTAGGGGTACCATGAGGTCCCACATGAAGAAACCTGTTAGCAAAGACCTTTTAAAACTTATTTATCTCTGGACCACTTAGTCGTGCCTCACAAAGTTCATGTTCCCTAGAAAATAATTTGGGACACGATTTTTCAAATTTTCTTTTGGATCTAAAATCTGATAGGTGACATTTTTGCTTAGAAATGTTCCATACCTTCAACCCCTGTGTTCTCTCTTAGTTGTGACTTTCCACACATCGCACCCCTGTCCCCGGCACAGGAAATCAACATGGGGGGCAACAAATAAATGTGATTGACTGATTCATTCGGCTCTTAAGGTTAATGTATTCTGAACATTGCTTATTTAATATGTTTGGCAAAATCTCCTCTAACACAGAACAGTTCTGGGATGTGAAGCATTGTGCTCTGGGAACTGGGTGTGAAGCACCAACTCTCCCCAGAGCCAGCCAAAGAGATGCCAGATGACATTTCAGTACCATTTGGCTATGAGAGTTTCATTCAAATTCAAAAACAAAAAACAGATTCTGTCCCTGGTTAGCAGACTTCTGATCTAGCCATTCTGTCTGAGGCTTGTCTATAGAAAATCAAACCGTTTGGTGTTAAGTACCGCTGAGCAGTCACTCTGATGTGACAGCCATTTTTCTCATCCTGCCTCTAATAGTTTACAAGATAAGTTGGCTCTGCCAGATTGTCCCAGGAGAGAACCCTCCTTTTCATCCTTAGAATGCCACTTGGTGTGTACTTCAGCAGTAAATTACCATACACCACCTCCATGGTTTGAAGGAGTTGGTTCACAATGAAAGTACCAGAGTTTCCTTGGAATTAATTTGACTATGCCACATTTCTTATTTATGTTTGCCCAAGAAAACAAAGTAACTTTAATATTCAATAGAATACATACACAAAAATGGACTTTAAAAAAGACAGTTGTTTTTAATAAAATATCTTAAAATAGCATCATTTTTCATCTTAGAAAATCATGTGTGTCCAAGTAATTTTATATTACAATTACATTGTTTACAATATACCAAAAAGCATAAAGACATAATACGTTGGCCAGGTCTGGTGGTTCACACCTGTAATCCCAGCACTTTGGGAGGCTGAGATGTCTGGATCACTTGAGGCCAGGAATTCAAGACCAGCCTGACTGACCTGGTAAAACCCTGTCTCTACTGAAAATACAAAAAAAAAAAAAAAAAATTTGCTGGCATAGTGGTGTATACCTGTAGTCCTTTCTACTTGGGAGGCTGAGGCAGAGAACCACTTGAACCCAGGAGGCAGAGGTTGCAGTGATCTGAGATTGCACCACTGCACTCTAGTCTTCTAGCCTAAGTGACAGAATGAGACTCCATCTCAAAAAAAAAAAAAAAAAAAAAAGAGAGACGCATAACACTTTATTCAACCTGAACCTATTTTCAAAAACTATTTCTTTTATCTTTGTGTTTAAAAACAAGGAACAAATAAAGATCCTGTGTAAGCTGTGTAATGAGAGAACACTCAATACTATGGTTCATAACTAAAAACAAGAAAAATGTTTTCGTTTCTTCCAACTTCTCTAAGCGCAAGTAAATTGTCAAAAAAGGCCTCTTCTTCTGAGCATGTTACATAGTGGTAATATTCTCAGTGTATTGTGGTGGTAGGTAGTTGAAAGTTGTAGTATAGAATAATGAGTAAGAGTAGAGAATTGACTTTGAGGTGGAACCAGGGTGTTAATCATAGCTCTGCTTCCTGCTAGCTATTAGCACTTTTTAAGAAATCATTGAGCCTTTGTTTCCTTATCTGTGCATGGGAGGTATACCTTTTCCACAGGTTATTATAAAGATTAAAAAAAAAAAGATACAACCCATAAAATGCTTATCCTATTCCTGTCACAAAATAAGCAGGTAATGATATGGACAGGAGACAGGGGAATACTAGGTAGAAGAGAGTGATTACCCAGCAAAAGCCCCACCCTCAAGGCTGTAAACCCATGGCCCTAAATGGGAACAGGCATTTTTGTTTCCACGCCCAAAAAGTTGCCTATTGGCCTGCCACTCCCCTTATCCTGTACCCATATAAGCCCCAAATGTCCAGCTCCAGGAGGAGACAAGCAGAGGAACTGAAGAACAGAAGAGCAGCAGAGAGGAGAGGAGAGAAGAGAAGGATTGTTGAGAGGAGTTCAGCTAGGGATGGTCAGAGAGGAGATCAGCTGCAGGACAGCCAAACTCCAGGAGAAGATCATCTTCCTACTCCATCCCCTTTCCAGTTCCCCATCCATCCCACTGAAAGCCACCTCCACCACCCAATGAAACCCCTTCATTCACCATCCTTCAAATCTGTATGTGATCCAATTCTTCCAGGACACTGGACAAGAGTTCAGGATATGGAAAGTTGTCACACTGGCCCTCTGCCCTTGCCAAAAGGCAGACAGTCCACTGAGCTGGTTAACACTTAAGCCGTCCACATATGTCAAGGCTAAAAGAGTGCACTGTAACACACAACCACTTGGGCTTCGGGAAGTCATAGGACTCTACCCCCGGATGCTGCTGTGGGGCTGGAGCCCAGCGCCCTGGCTCCTGCACCTGTCCATCTGCATGCTCCCCATCACATAAGGGGTTTGGGCAGTGGCAGCAACCAAACAAATGAGCCACACCCCTGTCACACATCCTGTGAGGGGATCAGGGAACTCTCCCCTTTCAGTAAGAAATAGTTATTTTTTTCACAGAGACTTTGTTAGTTAATTAGACAGGAGGGCCAGAGGGAGGGTTGGCCCAGGAGTACCATTCCCTGTGATCCTCTTGGCCCCAACCCTCCATTTTTGGCTTCTTCTGAGGGAAATCTAGGCTCCTCCTTCATTCACAATGATAACCTTCTGAAAGCTTTTGCCAGAGGCTTTTAGAAGACTTATTTGACATATCATTGATCCATAGTCACTGGCCAAGTTGAGTCACATAGTCTTTTCTGAATATGTGACTGGCAAAGAGGATAAAAAAACCATCAGGCCAATCAGGCCACATCTGCAACTGGGGACAGTGTTCCAAGTTGTATGAGCTGTGTTGGAGAGTGTAGATTATGTTCACAAAAATCAGTATTGTGCCTTGTAAAACATGACATTAATAACGATTCTAACAGAATAAAACATGCACAATAAAAAAGTCAGTATTGTGCTAGAAAGGAGTAAGTATAGTAGGGTACTACTAGACACCGTCAATGTCCACCATACTAGTGCTCCTCCAACTTCAGCATTCATACAGATCATCTGGGGATATGGTTAAAATGCAAATTCTGATTCAGAAGTTCCAGGATGGGACATGAGATTATGCATTTCTAACAAGTACACTACCCAAGGGACACTGTCTGCTGTCCTTACTTTGAATAGCAAGATATAACCACCAACAAATAGCATCCCAGCAAAATACAGGCTGGGATCTATAGCTTGTAACTACAAGAAAGTTGGCTAATATTGGTGGCTAAAGGACAAAGAGAATGTAACTGACCAATGCAGAAATCAAACACATTGCACCTTGACATCTAAGTAACCTCTAAGTAGGTTCCATTTTAGCCAGCTGACCAAGTCAGCCATTTCCATTTCTAAATAAATTAGGTGAGATAGTGTCTACCACCTCATGATCAATACCATGAATTCTGGATAACTCAATGAATATTGAGTTCAACCTAATGCCTGTGTCAGGCATTGTCTAGGCCTTGAAATTAAAATGATGATCTAAACTAGGAGTTCAATAAACATTTTTTTAGAGAGTCAAATAGTACTTTTTTTTTTTTTTTTTTTTTGAGACGGAGTCTCGCTCTGTCACCCAGGCTGGAGTGCGGTGGCCGGATCTCAGCTCACTGCAAGCTCCACCTCCCGGGTTTACGCCATTCTCCTGCCTCAGCCTCTCAAGTAGCTGGGACTACAGGCACCCGCCACCTCGCCCGGCTATTTTTTTATATTTTTTAAGTAGAGACGGGGTTTCACCGTCTTAGCCAGGATGGTCTCCATCTCCTGACCTCGTGATCCGCCTGTCTCGGCCTCCCAAAGTGCTGGGATTACAGGCTTGAGAATAGTACATATTTTAATCTTTGCAGGCCAAGAGAGAAAATCAATGATATTATGTGGGGACTTACATATACCTATGTAAAATATTGCTATTTTAAGCGGTTCTTACTTGCAGATCATACAAAACCATATGATGTGGGGACTTACATATACCTATGTAAAATGTTGCTGTTTTAAGCGGTTCTTACTTGCAGATCATACAAAACCATATGACTTGGCCCACAGGCCTTACTTTGCCAACCTCCAGTGCATGTAGCTGTGGTCTCTATCCTCATGGAGCTTACAGTTTATCCAAAGTCTGACATGACGGGTTGGCTTTTTTTTTCAAACCTTTCCTCCCAATCCCCCTTGTCATTTGAATGAAGCCGAGCCTACTGGTAAAATTGCTTGTCCAAGTTCACCTACTTATGGACCCAAATCTCTTAACCATTGAGCAGCTATTGAAACTTTCTTCTGGCATTTAATTTAAGGTCATAGCACGAAAACATATAAGTGCCAGATCAAAGATTCTTAAGAGCTTAGTATAGAAGGAGGAAACGTTAACCATGAAATTGTCCCTTCAAATACTTATTTTTAAATGATCATCACAGACCCGTGGAAAAAGAACTAAACAGCACCATGTGTATATAACCAAGTCACCACACCTACACATAAATGAGCTTCTGCATATACAAAGCAAACACCAACTTAGCCACAGATGTTTCCCAAGAGACTATGCAACTACATGCTCTTAGGCCATATTCCACAGCTTGGGAACCACAATATAAACTTCTCCCAGACTCTCAATTTCAGCTGGAAACAAAGCTGTTCCTTGTCAGGTAGAGGGAATGGAAGTGAAAGGCACTGGGCTAGCACTTCTCAAGGGTCCATTTAACAGATGTGCTCAGTGAGTCACAAAGTAGGAGTTTGCTTCAAGAGCAGGGCTTAGCCATGTACTTTCCAGTAATTCTGACTTTTCCTGCACAGAACAAGATTAAGCCATGCACTGCCTAACTCTGACCACCCCACTGTGTTTGCTTTTACAGGTGTATCCCACAACGTTTCTTTCTTTTTTTTTCTTTTTTTTTTTTTTTGTACTTGTTGGCCTTTCGTGTTTAAAATGTCATTTGATGTCTGAGAAAGAATCATTTTGCTATCATTCATAAGGTCAAAAGGTGGAAGGCTTGGCAGGGCTGGTGCCACAAGTCAGATAGATTTAGAAGGTGGCATCCTCTTGTTGAAGTAACTCATAATCACTAAATAAAAAATTTATAAATATTTTTCTGTCCCAAAGTATATGAACCACCCTTGTTAATTTTAAGCTAACTGATTGAAGTCTGTCCCATAGATCTTTCATGCTTAAAGACAGGGAGAAAAAAATAGATCCCAGAATCTTGAACCCATTATGTGCTTGATCTTTTAAAAGTCTCCTTTTTTCTGATAGTCAATAGCCTTTAGGATCTATGAGTTCATAATTGTATGTAATTATCTCAGTGAGCCAGCTAGCATTTGTCTATTTATTATTTGTTGTATGCATTAGCCTATGCAAACTCCTAGCAAAGGCTATAGAAAGCAAAATAAATAGATATGTCTATCTTCAGTTAGCTTTTAATCATTAGAGAAATTTAAACAAAAATCCAAATGATCTAAATATATAAAATCCCCAACCACCTTCACAGCGTACCCATAATTACCCCATCATGAAAGTTCTATTTTCTAATTTTCTATAGGCCTTAACAATTTAGATTAAATAATGGGCCATTTGTAATTTTTTCTAATTGACTTTCACATGATGTCTTGGTGCATTTTCTACAATGTGCATTTTCTGAGGGTGGAAAATTTAGATTTCTGAAACTCTTGGATTTGTTCGTATTATGCTAAGCAAATGGTGGTCATATTCATTTGCCTTTTCTAAAGATACATATCAAGACTATGGAGTTGTGTTTACTGGCTTTGGAATCAAATCCCTGACTCTCAAAGACACTAGCTGTCACCTTAGCCTCTCAGTTTTCTCATGTGTACAGTGGGATAATAATCACACCTGTCCTTGTTGTAAGGATCATGCATATGAATGCGTGTGATATGTGTCATGCTTGTCATATGCCATACACAAAGTAACTGCCCAGTACATGGCTGGGCTGCTGCTGTTTTCGTTCCTGCTGCTGCCCCTCCCATCACCAAAGGAAAAACAACAACAACAAAAACCTAAAAACTGAGTAACAATCTGAGGGTAAGACAACTTGAGATAAACAACACAGTAAAACCTGACATTAATCCTTGAAACAAGCCTAAAACCAGACAGTTTTTCCCCATTTTCAGAACACCTAAAAGGGAATAGTCCCGTGTGGTCTTGAGAATAAAAATTAAGGAAAATTGTCCATTTTTCAAAGGAATTCAGCATATGATTTCTAAAAACGGTGTGTTCTCTGGGTACAAAGTCTGATTTACAGACTACTTTCCAGGGACAGGGTCTAGCTTGAGCCAACACCCATGGTGGTCCCTGGATTCCCTTTCTCTATCCCTTTATCATCCCTGGGAGGGCTGCCATGCCTATGCCCCAATTTATGAGGGTAGAAATAGGAACTCAAGAGCAAGTCACTGACCTATCATAGGTCCAGGCTTCTAGTTGGTGGTGGGGTACTTTCCAGTGCTTCTTTTGTACTTGCCCCTTGGGCTGCCAAAGTAGTTTTGGACATTTTTCTGCTGTATTCGGTAAGGTTTGGTCAGCCAAGAAGGATCAGTCTATTGGTGGCTCAATAAAGTGCTTCTCATCAGTTTATGCAGGTCGTAAACATTGCCTCTGAGTGCACTAAGATTCTGATGGTTGCAAGAGACAGAAAACTAAATGCAAAACAAGCTTAAGCAAAAAAGGTGAATTATTGGCTCATGTAAATGAAAAGTCCAGGGTTCGGGAGGTTTCCGGGACTTAAGTAATTTCACCATGTCTTGCTTTTCTTCTCTCCCCTCTGCCTTCCACTGAGTCTCTTTCGTTCTGAGGTGCACCATAGTGCTCCTGGAAGCTGCAGGCTTAGACCTGTGTCAATTCCCCTCCCTAAGCCAATCTCCAAGGCTAGCAGAAGGCAATTCTCTGGTGTGATAAGGCCTAGGCCAGGTGTCTACACTAGTGAGTCACTTGCAGTGTGATTAATTCTGTTGAAGTACTTAAATTAAGAATGCAGAAAGAGTTATCCCCCAAAAGAAAAAATGGTGAGGTTAATTCTAAAAGAACACCGAGTAACCAGGAAGTATGGTGAGGAAAACTATTTGCTTGCAGCCCATGAGCGTCTAGAAAATGTGGAAGTATCTATGGTTTTTCGTGTCATCCTGCTCATTTACTTCACACTTATTTCCTAGAATTTCTGCCAGTGGATAGAGATGTCCACAGACTAAAATTAGTTTTGTGGGTGAGCCTAACTTTGGGGAATGGGAGGGAGGATATTAGTGGTCAGCGTGGAGGAGAATTCTTACCTCAATGCTCTTGAAGTTGTTCTCTGTAACTTGAGAAGAAAACTTCCAGGGAAGTTTGTTTTTCTTTTTCAGAAAGAGGGAGACTGGAGTCTAAACTTGTCACACCCTGGACTATCTGATGAAAATACAGAGGCAATGACTCTCAAATTTTCCATAATTTAATGTCCTGTCCAAAACCACACAAACAAAATGCCACGGAACTACTACCCAGAGAACAGGTGCAGAATTGTTTGCTCAGTCACAAAGGCTGATGGCTTTGACCCATGCCCCTGGCAACCAATGACACATGTGTGCAAGTGTCACCTTCTCCGCAAAGTGTTTTCTCATCCTATCAGTTGTTTTCTTTTTTGTTTTCATAGCTGCAGCAGTTATGTTAATAGAGTTGACATTTATTGAGTTCGTATTTGGCAGTCTTTATGCCAAGAGCTTGACATCTATTACATCATTTAAGTCTTACAACAATTCTGTGAAATAGGTATTATCTCCATTTTACAAAATAGAAACCCGAGGCACAGAGAAGTTAAAAGTAACTCGCCCGACCGGGCGCGGTGGCTCAAGCCTGTAATCCCAGCACTTTGGGAGGCCGAGACGGGCGGATCATGAGGTCAGGAGATCGAGACCATCCTGGCTAACACGGTGAAACCCCGTCTCTATTAAGAAATACAAAAAACTAGCCGGGCGAGGTGGCGGGCGCCTGTAATCCCAGCTACTCGGGAGGCTGAGGCCGGAGAATGGCGTAAACCTGGGAGGTGGAGCTTGCAGTGAGCTGAGATCTGGCCACTGCACTCCAGCCTGGGTGACAGAGCGAGACTCCGTCTCAAAAAAAAAAAAAAAAAAAAAAAAAAAAGTAACTCGCCCAAGGTCACAAAACATTAAGTGATAGAATTTGGTTTCCAAGCCATGTAAGTGCATAACCAAAAAGCTATCTGCCAATGCTTGTCTCCATTGTAACACATAACAATAGCTAGCAGTTATTAAACACTTACCTTGTACCAAGTACCATGCTAACAACATAACTTTAGAGGTATTATCTCTTTAGTATTCATGTCACTCTGTGGTGTACACTCTAGTAGCATCCCCACTTTTCAAATGAGGAAACTGAGGCTTATAGAAGTAGTATAACTCATTCAAAGTCACACTGTTTGAGTTTAAAATCTGGCACTCACGTTCATTTTCTTAACTATAAGCCAATACTGCCTATTCTCTTTAAATTTCATCTCATTGTTTATAGTTACTTGTTTAGATGCCAGTTTTCCACACTAGATTGTAAGATCCTTGAAGGTAGGAACTGGACCTTGATCACTGATCATAACAGGTGCTTCATAAATGTCTTACTCATTTATTTCCCCAGTGCCAAATGTAGTGTTTAACACATATCAGGTGTTCTCAATGTGGAACAAGTAAATGAATGAAAGAGGATATGAATGATGGCTACTGAGGTTAAAAAAAATAACCTATCTCCATAGACTGGAAATTATGTAATTAATCTTTTAGTAGGTTGAACCCATGACCTGAGCTTTGCAAAAGTCACTTCTATCCAGGTAACTTACTCTCAAGATTGAAATGACTTGGTTGTGGCCAGTCTTCCACAAATATTACAGGACTTCAGTCACTTTTCTGTTGCTGTAATAGCTCCTATTAAAAAAAATAGAAACTCAGGTATTGTAATAAAATCATCTAATACAGCAAGACTCAATCCTCAACACTATTCTTTCTGGTGTGTTCTTTGCTGGGTTTCATCTTCCCTGACCTTTAACATTTCTCTCCACAATAATTTCACAGATGCCACCAAAAATGACATTAACACAACAACTAATTCAGCCTTCTGAGCATCAGGCTTTAAGCTCACATGGGGCCATGTACTAGGTATTCTAACTGTATGTGGAATAAAACCAAATAAACAAATACAGTTTTTTCCAGTGGGAGAGTCCTTTACATAACAAAATAATACACCCTGAAGCAGACAATTAGAAGAGTTTATGGTTTCTAGCCAGTTGGAAGATGAAGAATGCAAATATGGGAGGTGTGTTTGGAAATAACCTGTTTGGGAGCCTGAGGTGAGCCCAATATGGAATCAAGCCCCTACTTGCAAAACTCAATGGAAACAAGTTCCTCTTCAAACAACTGTGGTTTCTTCGAGCTCAGGAGACAGCTGTCTGGAAAAATGACTCAATAGAGAGGTCAAATGTATTGTAGACATTGCCTTGAGAGCATTTATTCACATGTGGGAGTAAATTACTCAACCTTTTACAAAAGCAATAGATATTTACATTAAATCAAATGAACAACTATGTAAGCAACCATCCATATTCCACCACTACCAATCCACGTAACAGTGAGCAGACTTGCTCAGTTTCTGCTTCTTGGCTGACCTCCACCTCTCACGTTCATTCTTTCAGTATCCTGGGACACACATGGGATTGTTTTAAAAGGTGGCATCCTCTGGTAGACATGCTTGGTTGCCCAGCTCTTAGCCTTAGGTATTCTTGTTCTTGCAATCATATCCAGTGTCTTTTTAGAAAACGAAGCTAACATAAGAGACAACTTTCCATAAGCCAAATGCAACATTCAAAAACCCACCAAGGATGCATGATCTAATACAATGATTGGTAAACCTTTTCTTTTCTTTTCTTTTCCTTAAACCTTTTCTTTTTTTCTTTCTTTCTTTCTTTTTTTTTTTTTTTTTTTTTTTTAGATTTTGAGACAGAGTTTCACTCTTGTTGCCCAGGTTGGAGTGCAATGGCACAATCTTGGCTCACTGCAACCTCCACTTCCCGGGTTCAAGTGATTCTCCTGTCTCAGCCTCCCAAGTAGCTGGGATTATAGGCACACACCACGGCGCCCTGCTGATTTTTGTATTTTTAGTAGAGAAGGGGTTTCACCATGTTGGCCAGGCTTATCTTGAACTCCTGACCTCAGATGATCCACCCGCCTTGGCCTCCCAAAGTGCTGGGATTACAGGCGTGAGCCACCACATGTGGCCGGAAAACCTTTTCTATAAAGGGCCAAATAGCAAATAGGTTCAGCTTTATGGGCCATATTGTCTCTGTTGCAACCACACAATTCTGCCATTGTAGTGCAAAAGCAGCCATAGACAATACCTAAATGAATGAGCATGGATGTGTTCCAGTAAAACTTTATTTGTAAAAGTAGACAGAGGGCCAGATTGAGTTTGCAGGCTGTGGTTTGCCAGCACTGGTCTAGAGTTCCCAAAATTTCCATCCCTCTACTATGAAAAATCCTCTTACGACTTGAGCCCAGTCTAACTTTCTTACTTTATGTTGTTCACTCTTAATGCCAGCTACTCTGGCCACGTTTTTGTTTACTGCAAAGCTTTCCCCAACCCTCTACTTCAGGACATTTGCCTTTCAGCTTCTCTTTTCCCAGAATGCTTTCCCCTGGCCCTTGTTGATTACTGAATGAATGAGCTCCTGTGGCCTATTGTTGGCTTAAGGAAATGTTTTAAAGAGTTTTCAAATGTGTCCTTAATACAAAAATAGTTCTTTTCTAATTTTACAGTATACTGCTCTCTACAAGATGGCTCGTTCATGACTTTCTTCAGAGATAACCTTTTCCTATCAATAGCAAAATATTTTATCCCTAAACATGTAACTAGATGACTAATAGAAATGCTAGTAATCATTGACCACTTGCCACTCTGAATGCAGCAAGAAGTTAAAAAAAGAAGGAGGATGTGTCTTTTGATTAGCTTTACCTACCAAATAATTCCCAACCCCACTCCCCACCCCCCAGAAAAACCTAAAAAAGGCCTGTTTGTTTGTCAGGTAATGTGCTCATTAGGGCCTTCCTTTCCATGAAGAATCAAAGCAGGTAGCTCTGGTCCAGATACAGGTTGAGGCCTGAGCCCACATCTGCTCAAAGTTCGAATTGTGTTTTGGGAGCCAGGAAATGTCTGCTTTATTGAATAATACAAATAAAGAAGAGGGGATTCCAAGCTTGTGTGAAGGATTCTTTTGTTTTATAAAATATCATACATGGTGATTTTTCAAGTAGGAGTCTGACCAGAGAAAGAACTACTTTACTCTTCTTATTTGTAAACCACTTTAGAAAACCCATAATAGAGCTTACAGATACAATTCAACACAATGGGAGTAGAGAGGAGAGGCAGCAGGGGTGGGAGAAGATTTGTTTGGGGCTATTTCCTAATGTGGGTTATTACTAGATTTTCCAAAGTTTGGGATCATTTTCTCCACACTCCCAAGTATATGACAATTGCGTGCCTGGCTCTGGGTCACTTGCCTGGACTATTTCAGAGCAGGAAATCTGGTTAAAATACAATCTCTGGCACTTGACTAAATTTTATAAGAACAAAATAGTCCTCTGAAAACCTTTGACTCTTCCATGAAATTTCTCCCAAATACTCGTAAAAGCCCCCAACAGATAGAATGGAAACAAAAATTTTTCTTAAAAGGGAAGGATCACACAGAAGGAAATGACAGTCACAAATCTCTCACCAATGCTTTTCTTTTAATTGATCTAAAAATTATTCTCTCACCTGAGGGTCATTCTCAAGTGTTTTTAAAGTCTATGCTCTCAGCCTTCTAGTGGGAGCAGTGACTCTTTCTTGCTCGGAAAGCAGAGATCTAGTCAATGACATATGTGTGCACTTTGGTCATTGCAGCTGGCCACAATGTCTTTTCTGTTCATGTGACAGGGGTTGTGAGCCACAATGGAAAACACTGCCTATTTTGGTCCAGCCCTACCTTCAGCAGAGGGAGCAAACAAAAGTGCCTACAAGATAACATTAAGTGAGTGCAGGGCCCAGGTGGGAGTTGCATTCTATTACGGGCAGCCACAACTAGACTCTGCCAAGTATGACCACATTAGAATGTAGGCCCAACATGCCACATCTTCCAATTGAAAAAAAAAAAAAAATCAGAAACCCAGATTACCCTTCAAACTTTAAAATGTTGGAACAATTTAAAAAAGGAAGAGGAGTAGGGGGAGGAGGAGACGGACGGGGAGGGAGAGGTGAAGGGAAGTCAACAAAGCCAAATGTATCCACAGGCCAGATTGAGCCAATGGATTGCACATCTGAGGCCAGTGTACAACAGTCACAGAAGTCCACACAGTGAAGCCAGTGAGCTGAGATGTCCTCAGAGAACATCCTCAACAACCTCCACGCTTAGAGCTGGGTTCTCAGCATGTCCAAAGCTGCAGAGGCCCAGGCTTCTAAGTTGCTGCTGTCTCCTTGACCATTACTAAGGAGGTTCTCTGGTTTGCTCATTTTTCAACCTTTGTGGTGCACAGAGTGAGAGAGGAGTAAATGAAAGTAGGGCTAACTATCTGAGTTGTCAGCTTGTTTTCTATCATGGTTAACACCCTTTGGGGGTGGGAAGGATAAAAACCTGATTTTTATCAGTGGAGAATTCTTTTCACCTCTATATTGAAATGGTAGGGCTTCCTTGTCTAAATTTAGACGTCGGCTCAAATCTCTTGCTTTTATTTACTTATTTATTTATTTTTTTGCTTAGACCTTAGCCAAACATGAGGTTCAAACTGATGTATGTTTTGTTTTTCCATTGTTATTCCTGGAGCACTCCCAGAACCAGAGGCAAAATATAAAATTAAAATGAAGACACAAGAATATCTATTGTTTGCATAGCACACGCTTTTAGTTAGAAAAATGTGTTTATTTCATTACATTTCCTTTAAAGAGGTATGATTTAAGTTAAATGAGTTTTTTAAACTGAGAACTTACGTTTAAAATATTTTGGTGCTTGTCATGAAACTAGAGTGTGACCAGGTTCTTTGTCGCTAAGCCTCTTCTTCCAGTTGCTTTCCTCTGGCAGTGCCCTGTCTCCTCTGTCTCCTCTCTTTGTTGAGAATGGAATTCCCTAAAGCAAGGACCCTCAAGAAAGCAGCATTTTCCATGAGAGGTCTCACTGTAGGGGCAGCAATCCCTGGAGGCATGAATAAGACCTAGATGCAGCGCAGAGTCCTTTGTGCCCATTTGACCTCACTACCCTTTCCCCAGCCACTAGAGTTCCATTTGTCATGCTTTCTGGGTTTTTTTTTTTTTTTTTGGTCTGTTTGTTGTTTTTTGTTTTCTGAGATAGAGTCTTGCTCTGTTGCCCAGCCTGGAGTGCAGTGGCGTGATCTCGGCTAACTGCAACCTCTGCCTCCCAGGTTCAAGCAACTCTCCCACCTCAGCCTCCTGAGTAGCTGGGATTACAGGTGTGTGCCACCACACCTGGCTAATTTTTGTATTTTTAGTAGAGACAGGGTTTCAGCATGTTGACCAGGCTGGTCTGGAACTCCTGACCTCAGGTAATCTCACCCGCCTCAGCCTCCCAAAGTGCTAGGTTTACAGGTGTGAGCCACCGCACCAGGCCTGTCATGCTTTCTATTTTGGGACAGATGCAGCCTCTCCAGAGCACAAATATTTAGCACTGCTTAAATGTTACTCACAGTGATGCAATGTTGCTTTTGCTGTGGGCTGTGTATCCCCTTCTAGACATGTCTTGAGCTTTTAGGTATTTTTTTCATTATTAAAAATATGGAAAACTATACAGTGGCAAGTGGATTTCCAGATTTTAATCTGCATCCAGAGGTAGCCACTGTAGATATTTTGGCTTATTTCCTTGAGACAAGTAAACATAGACATTTTTTTTCTTGCTTCTATGACAGCATCTGTTGTAAAACACACCATTGATTTAATTTGTGTTCTTCAAACTTAATGAGGCTGGTTCCTTCTTGTCATTTTATATTAACTTAAATGTCACCACCTCACATAAACCTCCCTGATCACCTTTTCTAAAGTAATCATCATCTCTGCCCCCATCTGTCGAACTTTGTCACATCCCCCGCTCTGTTTTATTCTGAGGAATTAATACTATGTGAGATTGTTTTGTGTCTCTACTTGTTTATGTTTCGATATTAAACTATCCCCACTAGAACATAATCTCGGGAACAGGAAGCAGTCTGTCTTGTTCATTGCTGTGTCTTCAGAGCCCTTCAGAACAGCAGTGCCTCTGTTTTCTTCTGAAAGCCTGTTCAAAGGATAATACATTTTGAAAAGCTCTCAACTTGCAAGGGTGAGAAGAAGGGAAGAGAAGAAAAGTGTGGTGGAGATTGAAATTTATGTTATGCTAGAAAACATAAATTTAGTGCTGATATGTTCCTGTTTAGAATCTTTCTTTCCAGCCTTACAGGGTCTTGGTAAATCTGTCTGCCCGCAGTCTACACCCGAACTCTGATTTAGTAAACTTTTATTTGGATGGTGCCGATCCTGACTTTGGTCCAAGGATCATGAGCTCAAATCTGTTTTCCTGCCAGTGAAGAGATAATAAAAGCTTCCATTTCTTCCTTTAACCCCATTTATTCAGAGATAACAGCTTTAACATTTCAACAAACTTCTAATCTTGTTTCCATGCCTTTTTTTTTTTTTTACATAATTAAGATTACACTAATCTAAATAGACACTGAAGTTGCTGATGAGCAAATAAAATAGTCTTCATGCTGTAGTTGCCTGGCAATTGCCTGTTTGACCTACCAAAGAGCCCACTTAATAGAAAAGTCAATAATGTTCAAAGAAATGCGGAGGCCAAATGAAAAACAGGTAGAGAAAAGTTTCTATTCATTTATAGTTTTAATATTTTGTATCCTTTGCGCCTTATTACAAATGACACTCATGTGATTAGAAACAGGTTATTTCCCAGTAGCTCATCTCCTCCTGTTATACGTTTTTCATCTGAATGTATTCTTGGCTTGCAACACACAAGTTAGCAACTGTGGAAATTATTATACTGTCATTGAAGACTATGGCTTTAGAGGGGAAATAACCAGCAGGCATAGAACCTTCAGCCATGAAGTTGTGGTGTTCCTGTAAGTCTCATTAAGAAAAGGAGGGGGGCAGGGCAAGGGTAGACTGTATACATTGAACCCATAATTTGAACTGGCTTAAGCCTTCTTTTATGAACATCTTTGAAACTGCAGACTGGACACCTGTAAGGAAACAGAATTAGGAGGCTCAAACTATTACACAGTTTTGAAGTAAATTAGGGAGAGTTTAGGGAGATGGGTCCAAAAGCCAGATTAATTTCTGAGAACCAAACCCTATCAAATTAAAATAACATTTCTTTTAGAGCTTTGAGTCTGGTAATTAAGGATGAAATAAGTCACCTTTAAATGGTTATGATATTGCTCAGTGAAGAGAAAAATGTTAATTGATACATTTTAAGAGAATGGCTTGGGTTTGAAGCAATTCTTATGCATTTTCAATTTTCTGTTAATAATGGGGCATCCTGAAGTGTCCCAGCTTTCCACATTCATAATGAGTGGTGAGGTGTCTTCTGCTTCTGAGAGTAATAGAATAAGACCCTACTAGATGACTTGCCCATGGAGAACAACTTTAATCCTAGATATAATACAGAAAGCTGTCAATAATGGAGAGTAGGCCAATAAAGCAGGCTTGAGTAGAAAGTAGACACTCGGGAAAAGGTGGAAAGGGAGCTGTATTTGTTAAGTTACCATCTTGACAGCTTACAGCTTGAGGGTAAGTGCAGGTGGTACAGTGAACTCAAGGCAGCTGGTGTGCTTGTAAACAAAACAGTCTTTTCAGGACACACTGAAAAGTGTGACGAAATCACCAGAAAGAAAGATCTAGAGAGAGTATCCCCAAATTCTGTCTACCTATATCTCTGACAAACTATGCATGCAGTGTACAGACTCAAAGCAGCTAACTTTGAGTCTTTAAATATAAAGACAAATATGGGCTGAAAGACAAAGGAGCTCAACTGAGATCGCAGATACCACCCAAGAAACAGTTTGGAGCTTAAGTCCCTACAATAATTAGCAGCTAAAATGAAAGAAACAACATTTATCAAAGGAAAGTAACAGCATCCAGAATTTCCACTACTTAATATTCACTCTGTATAACTTAATGTCTAGAATATAATCCAAAATTTCCCAACATACAAAGAACCAAGAAAGTGGGGCATGTTCTCAAGAGATAATAAAATCCACTGGGTCTGACCCCAGATTGAACCAGATTTTGAAACTAAAAGATTTTAACATGTCTACTATGCTACCCTAAATAATGTACATGATGAGTAAAAAGATATGAAATCTCCTTGGAGAAACAGACACAAGAAAGAACCAAGTGAAAAGTCTAGAATTGAAAAATACAGTATTTGAAATAAGAAATTCACCAGAGGGACTTCTTGGGGCGGAGCAAGATGGCCGAATAGGAACAGCTCCCGTCTCCAACTCCCAGCGCCAGCGACACAGAAGACCGGTGATTTCTGCATTTTCAACTGAGGTACTGGGTTCATCTCACTGGGGAGTGCCGGACGATCGGTGCTGGTCAGCTGCTGCAGCCTGACCAGCGAGAGCTGAAGCAGGGCGAGGCATCGCCTCACCTGGGAAGCGCAAGGGGGAAGGGAATCCCTTTTCCTAGCCAGGGGAACTGAGACACACAACACCTGGAAAATCAGGTAACTCCCACCCCAATATTGCGCTTTAAGCAAACAGGCACACCAGGAGATCATATCCCACACCTGGCCGGGAGGGTCCCACGCCCACGGAGCCTCCCTCATTGCTAGCACAGCAGTCTGTGATCTACCGGCAAGGCAGCAGCGAGGCTGGGGGAGGGGCGCCCGCCATTGCTGAGGCTTAAGTAGGTAAACAAAGCTGCTGGGAAGCTCCAACTGGGTGGAGCTCACAGCAGCTCAAGGAAACCTGCCTGTCTCTGTAGACTCCACCTCTGGGGACAGGGCACAGCTACACAACAACAACAACAACAACAACAACAAAAAAGCAGCAGAAAGCTCTGCAGACGCAAACGACTCTGTCTGACAGCTTTGAAGAGAGCAGTGGATCTCCCAACACGGAGGTTGAGATCTGAGAAGGGACAGACTGCCTGCTCAAGTGGGTCCCTGACCCCTGAGTAGCCTAACTGGGAGACATCCCCCACTAGGGGCAGTCTCACACCCCACACCTCACAGGGTGGAGTACACCCCTGAGAGGAAGCTTCCAAAGCAGGAATCAGACAGGTACACTAGCTGTTCAGAAATATTCTATCTTCTGCAGCCTCTGCTGCTGATACCCAGGCAAACAGGGTCTGGAGTGGACCTCAAGCAATCTCCAACAGACCTACAGCTGAGGGTCCTGACTGATAGAAGGAAAACTATCAAACAGGAAGGACACCTACACCAAAACCCCATCAGTACATCACCATCATCAAAGACCAGAGGCAGATAAAACCACAAAGATGGGGAAAAAGCAGGGCAGAAAAGCTGGAAATTCAAAAAATAAGAGCACATCTCCCCCGGCAAAGGAGCGCAGCTCATCGCCAGCAACGGATCAAAGCTGGACGGAGAATGACTTTGACGAGATGAGAGAAGAAGGCTTCAGTCCATCAAATTTCTCAGAGCTAAAGGAGGAATTACGTACCCAGCGCAAAGAAACTAAAAATCTTGAAAAAAAAGTGGAAGAATTGACGGCTAGAGTAATTAATGCAGAGAAGGTCATAAACGAAATGAAAGAGATGAAAACCATGACACGAGAAATATGTGACAAATGCACAAGCTTCAGTAACCGACTCGATCAACTGGAAGAAAGAGTATCAGCGATTGAGGATCAAATGAATGAAATGAAGCGAGAAGAGAAACCAAAAGAAAAAAGAAGAAAAAGAAATGAACAAAGCCTGCAAGAAGTATGGGATTATGTAAAAAGACCAAATCTACGTCTGATTGGGGTGCCTGAAAGTGAGGGGGAAAATGGAACCAAGTTGGAAAACACTCTTCAGGATATCATCCAGGAGAACTTCCCCAACCTAGTAGGGCAGGCCAACATTCACATCCAGGAAATACAGAGAACGCCACAAAGATACTCCTCGAGAAGAGCAACTCCAAGACACATAATTGCCAGATTCACCAAAGTTGAAATGAAGGAAAAAATCTTAAGGGCAGCCAGAGAGAAAGGTCGGGTTACCCACAAAGGGAAGCCCATCAGACTCACAGCAGATCTCTCGGCAGAAACTCTCCAAGCCAGAAGAGAGTGGGGGCCGATATTCAACATTCTTAAAGAAAAGAATTTTAAACCCAGAATTTCATATCCAGCCAAACTAAGTTTCATAAGTGAAGGAGAAATAAAATCCTTCACAGATAAGCAAATGCTTAGAGATTTTGTCACCACTAGGCCTGCCTTACAAGAGACCCTGAAGGAAGCACTCAACATGGAAAGGAACAACCGGTACCAGCCATTGCAAAAACATGCCAAAATGTAAAGACCATCGAGGCTAGGAAGAAACTGCATCAACTAACGAGCAAAATAACCAGTTAATATCATAATGGCAGGGTCAAGTTCACACATAACAATCTTAACCTTAAATGTAAATGGACTAAATGCTCCAATGAAAAGACACAGACTGGCAAACTGGATAAAGAGTCAAGACCCATCAGTCTGCTGTATTCAGGAGACCCATCTCACACGCAGAGACATACATAGGCTCAAAATAAAGGGATGGAGGAAGATTTACCAAGCAAATGGAGAACAAAAAAAAGCGGGGGTTGCAATCCTAGTCTCTGATAAAACAGACTTTAAACCATCAAAGATCAAAAGAGACAAAGAAGGCCATTACATAATGGTAAAGGGATCAATTCAACAGGAAGAGCTAACTATCCTAAATATATATGCACCCAATACAGGAGCACCCAGATTCATAAAGCAAGTCCTTAGAGACTTACAAAGAGACTTAGACTCCCATACAATAATAATGGGAGACTTCAACACTCCACTGTCAACATTAGACAGATCAACAAGACAGAAAGTTAACAAGGATATCCAGGAATTGAACTCATCTCTGCAGCAAGCAGACCTAATAGACATCTATAGAACTCTCCACCCCAAATCAACAGAATATACATTCTTCTCAGCACCACATCGTACTTACTCCAAAATTGACCATATAATTGGAAGTAAAGCACTCCTCAGCAAATGTACAAGAACAGAAATTATAACAAACTGTCTCTCAGACCACAGTGCAATCAAACTAGAACTCAGGACTAAGAAACTCAATCAAAACCGCTCAACTACATGGAAACTGAACAATCTGCTCCTGAATGACTACTGGGTACATAACGAAATGAAGGCAGAAATAAAGATGTTCTTTGAAACCAATGAGAACAAAGATACAACATACCAGAATCTCTGGGACACATTTAAGGCAGTGTGTAGAGGGAAATTTATAGCACTAAATGCCCACAAGAGAAAGCAGGAAAGATCAAAAATTGACACTCTAACATCGCAATTAAAAGAACTAGAGAAGCAAGAGCAAACACATTCGAAAGCTAGCAGAAGGCAAGAAATAACTAAGATCAGAGCAGAACTGAAGGAGATAGAGACACAAAAAACCCTCCAAAAAATCAATGAATCCAGGAGTTGGTTTTTTGAAAAGATCAACAAAATTGACAGACCACTAGCAAGACTAATAAAGAAGAAAAGGGAGAAGAATCAAATCGACGCAATTAAAAATGATAAAGGGGATATCACCACCGACCCCACAGAAATACAAACTACCATCAGAGAATACTATAAACACCTCTACGCAAATAAACTGGAAAAGCTAGAAGAAATGGATAATTTCCTGGACACTTACACTCCTCCAAGACTAAACCAGGAAGAAGTTGAATCCCTGAATAGACCAATAGTAGGCTCTGAAATTGAGGCAATAATTAATAGCCTACCAACCAAAAAAAGTCCAGGACCAGATGGATTCACAGCTGAATTCTACCAGAGGTATAAGGAGGAGTTGGTACCATTCCTTCTGAAACTATTCCAATCAATAGAAAAAGAGGGAATCCTCCCTATCTCATTTTATGAGGCCAACATCATCCTGATACCAAAGCCTGGCAGAGACACAACAAAAAAAGAGAATTTTAGACCAATATCCCTGATGAACATCGATGCAAAAATCCTCAATAAAATACTGGCAAACCGGATTCAACAACACATCAAAAAGCTTATCCACCATGATCAAGTGGGCTTCATCCCTGGGATGCAAGGCTGGTTCAACATTCGCAAATCAATAAACATAATCCAGCCTATAAACAGAACCAAAGACAAGAACCACATGATTATCTCAATAGATGCAGAAAAGGCTTTTGACAAAATTCAACAGCCCTTCATGCTAAAAACTCTCAATAAATTCGGTATTGATGGAACGTACCTCAAAATAATAAGAGCTATTTATGACAAACCCACAGCCAATATCATACTGAATGGGCAAAAACTGGAAAAATTCCCTTTGAAAACTGGCACAAGACAGGGATGCCCTCTCTCACCACTCCTATTCAACATAGTGTTGGAAGTTCTGGCTAGGGCAATTAGGCAAGAGAAAGAAATCAGGGGTATTCAGTTAGGAAAAGAAGAAGTCAAATTGTCCCTGTTTGCAGATGACATGATTGTATATTTAGAAAACCCCATTGTCTCAGCCCAAAATCTCCTTAAGCTGATAAGAAACTTCAGCAAAGTCTCAGGGTACAAAATTAATGTGCAAAAATCACAAGCATTCTTATACACCAATAACAGACAAACAGAGAGCCAAATCAGGAATGAACTTCCATTCACAATTGCTTCAAAGAGAATAAAATACCTAGGAATCCAACTTACAAGGGATGTAAAGGACCTCTTCAAGGAGAACTACAAACCACTGCTCAGTGAAATAAAAGAGGACACAAACAAATGGAAGAACATACCATGCTCATGGATAGGAAGAATCAATATCGTGAAAATGGCCATACTGCCCAAGGTAATTTATAGATTCAATGCCATCCCCATCAAGCTACCAATGAGTTTCTTCACAGAATTGGAAAAAACTGCTTTAAAGTTCATATGGAACCAAAAAAGAGCCCGCATCTCCAAGACACTCCTAAGTCAAAAGAACAAAGCTGGAGGCATCACGCTACCTGACTTCAAACTATACTACAAGGCTACAGTAACCAAAACAGCATGGTACTGGTACCAAAACAGAGATATAGACCAATGGAACAGAACAGAGTCCTCAGAAATAATACCACACATCTACAGCCATCTGATCTTTGACAAACCTGAGAAAAACAAGAAATGGGGAAAGGATTCCCTATTTAATAAATGGTGCTGGGAAAATTGGCTAGCCATAAGTAGAAAGCTGAAACTGGATCCTTTCCTTACTCCTTATACGAAAATTAATTCAAGATGGATTAGAGACTTAAATGTTAGACCTAATACCATAAAAATCCTAGAGGAAAACCTAGGTAGTACCATTCAGGACATAGGCATGGGCAAAGACTTCATGTCTAAAACACCAAAAGCAACGGCAGCAAAAGCTAAAATTGACAAATGGGATCTAATTAAACTAAAGAGCTTCTGCACAGCAAAAGAAACTACCATCACAGTGAACAGGCAACCTACAGAATGGGAGAAAATTTTTGCAATCTACTCATCTGACAAAGGGCTAATATCCAGAACCTACAAAGAACTCAAACAAATTTACAAGAAAAAAACAAACAACCCCATCAAAAAGTGGGCAAAGGATATGAACAGACATTTCTCCAAAGAAGACATTCATACAGCCAACAGACATATGAAAAAATGCTCATCATCACTGGCCATCACAGAAATGCAAATCAAAACCACAATGAGATACCATCTCACACCAGTTAGAATGGCGATCATTCAAAAGTCAGGAAACAACAGGTGCTGGAGAGGATGTGGAGAAATAGGAACACTTTTACACTGTTGGTGGGATTGTAAACTAGTTCAACCATTATGGAAAACAGTATGGCGATTCCTCAAGGATCTAGAACTAGATGTACCATATGACCCAGCCATCCCATTACTGGGTATATACCCAAAGGATTATAAATTATGCTGCTATAAAGACACATGCACACGTATGTTTATTGCAGCACTATTCACAATAGCAAAGACTTGGAATCAACCCAAATGTCCATCAGTGACAGATTGGATTAAGAAAATGTGGCACATATACACCATGGAATACTATGCAGCCATAAAAAAGGATGAGTTTGCGTCCTTTGTAGGGACATGGATGCAGCTGGAAACCATCATTCTTAGCAAACTATCACAAGAACAGAAAACCAAACACCGCATGTTCTCACTCATAGGTGGGAACTGAACAATGAGATCACTTGGACTCAGGAAGGGGAACATCACACACCGGGGCCTATCATGGGGAGGGGGGAGGGGGGAGGGATTGCATTGGGAGTTATACCTGATGTAAATGACGAGTTGATGGGTGCAGTAGACCAACATGGCACAAGTATACATATGTAACAAACCTGCACATTATGCACATGTACCCTACAACTTAAAGTATAATAATAATAAATAAATTAAAAAAAAAAAAATTGGAAAAAAAAAAAAAAAAAAAGAAATTCACCAGAGGGACTTAAGAGTTGAATGGAGATGTGAAAGAAAAGAGCAAGTCAATTTGAAGAAAAATCAATAGAAATTATCCAACATGAATAACAGGGACAGAGAGAGAAAAAAAGAATGACTTAAAAAATGAAGCCTCAGAGATCCATTAGATAATTTCAGATAGTCCATATGCATGCATATAAAATCCTAAAAGAGAGGGGAGAGAATGGAGTAGAGAAAGTACTTGAAGAATGAATGACCAATAAATAACAAATTTGATGAAAGACTAAAATGTACAGGTACATTATGATGGATGAAAACCAAGCAGAATAAACATAAAGAAGCCCTCACCATAGCTCATCGGAGTCACACTGTTGAAATCCAAAGATAAAAAGCGAATCTTGAAAGCAGGAAGAGAAAAATGACACATCCTATACAAGGAAACAGTGACCTGATTAATGGTCAGTTTCTAAGCAGAAACTGTGAAGCCTGAAAGAGAATGGAGTAATAGTTCCAAAGTGCTGAAAGGTAATAAAAAATTGTCAAACCAGAATTTATTACCCAGCAAATACATCCCGCAAAATGAAGACTACATAGTGACATTTTCACATAGAACAAAACTAAAGTGAGTTTTCACCGGCAGACCTGAACTATAAGATATGCTGAAGGAAGTTCTCCTGGATGAAAGAAAATGATACCAGATGGAAACTTCGATCCTCAGCAAAGATTAAAGAGCAATGAAAGTGGTAAATATCTGGAAAAATGCAAAAGACTACTTTTAAAGTATTGTCTCTTTCTCTTAACTTATTTACAAGCCATGTAAATGTTTAAAGTGAAAATTATAACGTTGTCTTAGGTTTATAAGGTATTCAGATGTGATACAAATAACCACTGTAGCATAAAGAAGGAAGGGTGGATATGGACCTGGGTGGGTACCTTCTATGAGTTACATGAAGTGGTAAAATATTAACTGGATATAGACAGTAGAGAGTTAAGGATGTGTATTGTAATCCCTGGGCTGCCACACACAAAAATAATAACACAAAGAAATGCAGCTTCAAAGCCAATAAAGAAAATATATTTTTTAAAAATATTTAAATAATTCAAAGTATAGGAAGGGAAGAAAAAGGAATAGAAAACAGGAGACAAGTAGAAAATAAAATAAAATCATAGATTCAACCAACCATAACAAGAATTACATTAAACATTAAAGGCCTGAACAATCAAAAGGGAGAGATTTTCAAAATGGATAAATGCAACATGACAACATGCTGCCTGTAAGAGATATACTTTAAATATAATGACAGATACGGGCTGAAAGTAAATGGATGAAAGAAGATGTTGTATGCAAACCGTACACATAAGAAAGTTGGAGTGGCTGTGTTATTATTATAATGTGTAAATTTTGACTCAAGGAATGACTAGAGGACATCACTCAAGAGTGACATAGATTTCTCGTGTTTTCCTAAGGTTAGGAAATGTTTTCCTATCTTGGATTTTTCCACCCCTATTCTATCCTCTTTAGCATTTTACACTTCTTTAGCATTATGTGGTATATTGTGCCCTTTCACAGACCTTATAATAAAGGTAAAGCAGGAATTACCCCCATTTTAGAAATGAGAAAACTATTCAGGGACCAATGAATTAATTATTCCCAGAGAAACATTAGGTCAAAGAATCTCATTTGAAACACAGTCTGTGGATATACACTGCCTTCCACTTTATTATGCTATGTCTATCCTCTTCTGCAAGGAAATTTTCCTATTGATAACTGTATTTCTCAGGAAGGCCTAGTTACAGGGAGAAAATTGATTGCAGGTAGAGTGACATTAGAGACAGAGTCTATACCTACAAGCCATATGCTTAGGCGAAAGAATGCTAGAGACCCCTAGTCTCGTCGATTATGCTGAATTTTTTAGTCTCTCAAGACAAAATTCACAATATTTAATTAAGGAAAAGAGGAAATAATCTCTAAGCAGGGCCTCTCTCAGGAAGCAAGTAAAGCTATCAAGGACCTATCCCAGGAAAGCTACTTTGGCCCACACATTCAATACCATCTAATACCCATCTGTTTGGGGTGGCCTTTGAGGCATTTTAAAAGAATTTTACTGTAAATTATCTTGTGTTAATGACAAAGAATAAATTTATTTCTTCTATTTCATTGTTATTTTGAGCTGGAATACACAGAAGAATTGGGGGATATTCTATGCAGCAATTTGGTTTAACATGCTGAGAACTAAAATATTAAAAGAGAAATGGATAACAGTAGATATCACATCTGAGCTGGCCACTCACTCTGTTTACATGACTCAGTGTTACTTGGTTAGGTAGATGGAGGAAGATGGTTGCAGAGGGGATGAGTTTATTGTAATTTTCAATAAAGTAAACTTTGAATGTTTTCATATTTTTCTACAACTCTTACGATATTTAGGTAACCAAAATAGAATTAGTTAACACTGATCAAGAGAGGAAAACATGTGGGCTTGAAGTTTTTCATTCACAATCTACAGAGGAAGATTTACATAGTCTAATGAAGTATTTGACTAGATCATTTTTAAGGTTACTTTTGATTCTCAGGTACTAGGATTTATCTAAGAGTTCCCAAGGAAAAGGGGATGATGGTGATTAACGCATTTTTTCTGGTCCCTTTTATATGCCGGGTGTTCTACCCATGGCTTTATGTTTATGACTTAATTTAATCCTCAAATCAGCTTAGTGATGCAGATGGCACTATGACCATTTTAGGGAGGAGGAAATTGAGCCTTCCCAAGATGAGACAGTAAGTGGTAGAGCCAAGCTATGAACCCAGATCTACCCAACTCCAAAGCCCATCCTCCTCCCACTCCTCTGAGTCAATTTGTTCCTCTTCTCTTTTAGAATATATAGTCCTTATTGGCCACCTGACATTTGTGATTTAGAGAACCCCAGCATTGCATTTTAACTACCTTGATGGTGTTGTAAGAAAGGCTCAGGGCGTTTCAGAATTTTCATCAAAAGAAACATCACTTGACACCCTGGGTGTCGAAGTTGTGGGTGCCAAGTTTGTGAGGTATGCCCTTCTTCATGCAGATTGCCTTCCAAGAGAGGGCAGTCTATGCTTCCAGATGGTCGGGGCCCTGAGTTGTCTAATCCTCGCAATATCCAGCACAGTGATAGAATCAATAAATACTGGAATGAAAATAAGCTAGGCATAGAAGGGATTGTTTGATCAACGGCTGACTAAATTAAAGTCCTGTTGAATAGAGCACCTTTTCCAGACTTTCCATAACACAACTTCGGTTGAAAATCTTGGCCCCACTGTTCTCATCTAGCACAGAGGAAATCACTTCTATTTATGCAAATGGGAAATGTTTCCGTCTGAGTAGTAGACAGATGTTGCTTTACGCCAATGGTTTTCATCTCTGTAAAACCCAAAGTACTCTTTGTATATATAAAAGGTAATAACAGTTTCTTTACAATCCTACACAGAAATTTGTAGATTATATAACCAATACAAAATTTTAAAAATAAATCTCTATATATAATATGAAAGAGAGATAAAAGTAATTTGTAATAAAATAACACATTTCATCAGTAAAGTCCTCAGGCATGACAACACTAGAAGACATTTTTTAAAAGACACAGTTTAGGCTGGGCACAGTGACTCATGCCTGTAATCCCAACACTTTGGGAGGCCAAGGCCAGTGGATCACAAGGTCAGGAGTTCAAAACCAGCTGGGCCAAGATAGTGAAACCCTGTCTACTAAAAATACAAAAATTAGCCAGGTGCGGTGATACACACCTGTAATCCCAGCTACCTAGGAGGCTGAGGCAGGAGAATCGCTTGAACCTGAGAGGTGGAGGTTGCAGTGAGCCAAGATCATGCCACTGCACTCCAGCCAGGGTGACAGAGCAAGACTCCATCTCAAAAAAAAAAAAAAAAAAAAGACACAGTTTATTACTATGGATATTGCTATTACTAATACCAATAGTATTACCATGAATGCACAGCCCAATGCAGATGGATGCAGGTGTGTTACATTAGAGACTTGAAAACCACTTATTGCATTGCTGTCCATGATGTGATTTTTTTCCCCCAAATGATGAAAACCTCTTGGTAAAGTTCCAAACAAATCAAATACAGTCTGCTTTGATTTATAAAATAGTTGCATTCCTGAAAAATTTAGACTATATTGAAACTGTATACAATATTTTTGATTGTGTCTGAAAGAGTTGAGACTCTAGGATGCCTACTGGGACAGTTCTTTGTTGTATAAAACTATCCTATCTAGCCTCCCTAAGGCCCACTCACTAAATGCCAGTCACATCACTTCAATCATTCAGACTAGCAAAAATGCCACCACAAATTTTTAAAGCATCTCTGAGGAGGTGTTGTCAATCTCCTTGAGAATCGCTGCTCTATGTAGCCAAGTGAGGTCCTGAAAAGCTATGTGAAACTTGAATTTTCTTAATGGAATCTAAATTTTCATATATTAAGTTTTCTTAAAGTGAGGTGCATCCTTGAAAAAGACAAACTGGATTTTGTGGCATGAACAAAGGTGTTCCTGATTCACTGTAGTAATGTTCTTGGCTCACCCTAGGCAGTAACAAAAGACACTACTCACTGATGCAACTCAAGTAAGGAGAATGCAGTTATCTTCCGTGTGTACAGACAGCTGATAAACAAAGAGCAGGTGGACTACAAATATGATAAAGATGTACTGGCATAGATTCAGGCGTCTGTGTATTCAGCTGACTCAAAGACTAGGCAAAAGCCTTTGGCCGTCTCACAGGTTGATGGGGTCAGTTCAGGAAAAAGGTGAGCTCAGGGAAAGATGAATGTCTATAGTTGCTAAAAGTTTATTATGGAAACAAAGTATATGAGTCAGGGTAGAATGTGGATGAGTAAATGTAAATGAAGGGTTAAATGTACTAGTGATGCCACAGTGAGCCCAGGTGAAGGTGACAGAGGCTGCTAGAGCTACCTGGTAAATATCGCTTCATGAATTACATTCTCTTGGATCTGGATTTTGAACTGGAGGAGCTACTGGTGGATGGCACAGAACTATATTCCGCCCCCGCCCCCCATCCTGGAGTGGTAGCAATGAGTTATGATTGGTATCGTAATATTGGGAATACGGTTCCCAAGACACCTTCTCCTTCCTTTAAATCTCTGGAAAGCCAACTCACTTCAGCTGTGTGAGGCAAACATCTGTTCACCATATTGCATTGGTCATAGTGGAATCTGTTCATCTGTCTCTTTGGGAGAAGAAATGGTGGGTGTGACTCCACACAGATATCTTGGCAGGCTGATAAAGACCACCTTCCAAGCTCCCCAGGCTGGAGCCTTCCCTAAAGCTAGCCATGCACAGCTCAGTCTTGCTGTAGTTTGCATGCCCACAGCAGATTCCCTTCTTCGAGAAGTCTCTGCAAATCAGGCCCAGACAGACTCCAATGCCTATTCATCTAAAGTTCACTAGGCAATGTGCCTAGTGTCATTTGAGCAAGCTGCTTGGCAGCCAATTTTTTTTTTTTTAATGATATGATTGCCCAGGCTTTCAAATCCCATTATGAAACTTTTTATCCTTTAATCAGAGCTTTAAAAAAAATTGACATTTTAGTTTGATGGAAAGAGATGTTGAGGAGAAATATTTGGAAAATTGGTCTGTGGGGCCAGATGATGCAGTGAGTCACAATCACTGAACATATTTTGGGGGGAGGAGGTCTGTGGTTGTCCCCATTCTTTCCTGTCCCAGAGCTCTTAATGCCTGGAAGTCATTGGCTAGTAAGGAAATCAATCCTACCATGGATAGAAAGAAGGCAGAACTAATAATTCCCAGGACAGTTCTGAGATTCATTAGAAGAGTTATTAGGAAGAGAGGCCCACCCAGGCCCTGCCTTAGGGCCCTCTCCACCCTTAGTGACAGAAAACAAGGAGGCCCCTAGCTATGTCCTGTGTTGCATTCCAAACCCTGCATTGATGCAGCTTGTCTGTTATTGGAAACAGTTACCAGCCAACAGCAGAGTGTTATGCCTGCTGCTTCACTATAGCCACACATAACTTCAGGGCTGCAACATGATCTGCTTCACACAGAGGGAAGGGAGTATACAGTACATTATACGTACCCAAAGTCAAAGCAGGGGACTGGAGATTGGCTTTAAGAGAAACAGTTACGTATTTCCATGAACATTCTCTGAGCTGCTCTCAGCTGTTGGATTTTCTCACATCCACTTATCTAGAGAAAGCTTTAGGTGATACCACAGCATGGCACCCTCGTCCCCTCAAAAGCTCACACACATTTGACTCACTGGGAGAAGTGGGTGTAGGACCCTGGGGCATTTAGCCTCATGAGAACAAGAGAGTTACTTTTCATCACAGGTGAGACCTGGCATCTAGTGTGATGCCTGGCACATAGTAGGAATGAATGAATATAGATGGCACACAATCACTGAATGAGCCGTCCCTCCCTCCCCAACCTCTTCCTCTCCCTATCTCCCCCATCCCACTGCCTCCCACCTTCATTTCTTCAAAAGGGGGGACAAAATCAGAGTATAAGTTCTGGTCATGAAACAGAAACAGTTAATGGTAAGTGACTAAGAGATAAAAGCAGTGTCTGCGTTAGTTAAGAATATGAACTTGGGGACTGGCGCAGTGGCTCACGTCTGTAATCCCAGCACTTTGGGAGGCTGGGGCAGGTGGTTCACGAGGTCAGGAGTTCGAGACCAGCCTGACCAACATGGTGAAAGCCTGTCTCTACTAAAAATACAAAAATTAGCCGGGCATGGTGGCGTGCACCTGTAATCCCAGCTACTCAGGAGTCTGAGGCAGGAGAATCACTTGAACTCGGGGGGCAGAGGTTTCTGAGATCACACCACTGCACTCCAGCCTGGGCAACAGAGCGAGACTTCATCTCAAAAAAAGAAAAAAAAAAAAAGAATATGAACTTGGGAGTCAGGGAGACTTAAATTTAAGTTTTATCCTTGGCCACTTAGTTGAATGACCTTAAACCAATTACTTACTAGTCAGAGCTTATTTTCTCATTTAGAAAGTGGGTCTAATAATAGTACCTACCTCATATACTTGTGATAAGGATTAGAGATAATACATGTAAAGTACTTGGCACACTACTTCAGACTTTAGTATTCAATAAGTGTTAGCTGCTTTTGTTATCTTTCCATATGCTCATTAACACTATGCAGGAATCAACCCAGTTAAGTGACCACAAACAGACCTGCATCCCTCTGAGAAAAACTCCTACCTCATCCATCTCTGAAGCAACTGAAGTCTCTAGAATTATTCTTGGTACAGATTTGACCATTGATTAGCTTGGTTTCCATGGTTACATTAGCCAACCTTTGGGCTTTCGCGTCTTCATTGTAACAAAGATGGCCACTCTATGTACACACAAAGATAATCACATGCGAAAGTGATTGGAAAGAGTCCCGAGGGCAAGTATGAGTTTTCGGTTTACGCTCTGTCTAGCTAGCTAACATTTTAGGATTAGGTTAGGGAGTGGGAAGGAACATAAACGTCTGGGAGCACTGTGCAATGTGTATGCAAAGACATTTATCCCAACATCACTGACTCATATGCATCCATGAATTGAAGGGTTTGTCATTCATAACAATTATGCCAACCATTCTAGCTGTGTGTCATCAGTAAACCTGTTTTTTTTGGAAAGCTAAAGAAGTCACATGGTCTCCATTTTCATTCCGTGATGTTCGGTAGTGGTTTTAAAAATTCAGGGGCGAGGGGTTAGAGAATTAAAAACAGGCTGGGCACGGTGGCTCATGCCTGTAATCCCAGCACTATTGGAGGCCAAGCCAGGTGGATTACCTGAGGTCAGGAGTTCCAGACCAGCCTGGGCAACATGGTAAAACCCTGTCTCTACTGAAAATACAAAAAATTAGCCAGGCATGGTGGTATACACCTGTAGTCTCAGCTACTTGGGAGGTGGGAGGATCGCTTGAACCCGGGAGGCAGGGGTTGCAGTGAGTGGAGATCACACCACCGCACTCCAGCCTGGGAAACAGAGCGAGACTCTATCTCAAAAAAAAAAAAAAAAAAAAAAAAAAAGAATTAAAAACAAAACAAAAAAAACCTCAGGCTGTATTTCTACCAGTGGACAGTCCTTTTTCTCATACACAGGAAAGCAGTGTATATATAAAGTAAAGTTATATGAATGGAAATGAAATGGTCAAGAAGGGAAAAGGGAATAGTGGATACAATCATCTTCATAATTCAATTAATATTCTTTGAGTGTACCATGCCAAGAATTTTGCATATATTCTCTCAACTCTTGCATGTAAGTAGATACCATCATCTCCATGTTACACAGGAAGAAGAAACTAAGGCTTGTAGAAGTTAAGTAATTTGGCCAAGGTCACAGACTTGTGAAGTGCAGAACATTGCCCTTTTTTAATGTCTACTTTTCTTGTTTTGTTTTCTTGGATGGTTGAGTGGAATTGGCCACTCTGAGTTACCCTCTGTGTTGACAGAAGTAACATTTAGAGCATTAGATGACTCAGTCTCTTCTTGAACTGGCAAAAATTCAAGAATGATTGTGTACCATTGATACTCATAGTCTGTGGAATCCCATACAGTTCTTCCCCAGCTGTAGATCAGGGTCAATCTGCAGTGACAGAACATTCTACTTCTCTAACATAGCATCAGTTCTCTTATCACTGTAATGATCTATTGGGCAACCTTCCATCAATCAGTCTGCTGTTCAGTTTCCTTCATTGTCATTTATGAAGCATATCCTATAAGTAAAGCCCATTTATACTGGGCACATAGGGGACAGAAAAGTGAAAGAGATTATCCCTGCCTCCCCATGAGAAACTACTCTAGTGGAATTGACATGAATAACTAGGTAGGTAGAGAGAAATAGATGCATGAGGAAACTATGACAAATATGAGAATAAAGGCTAGAATAATTTGCTATATGAGCAGGAAAGGGAGGGTGCTAGCTTGAGGGTGGGGATCTGAAAAGCCATCTTGAAGAGGTAGAATTTGATCTGGGCTTTGAAAGAAGGATGAGGGGCAAATCTTGGAGAAGGGTCATGCTACCAGGCAGACAGGACTGTCTTGATTATCCAGCTCATAGACGGCCATCTTGTCCTTCTTTTTCACTGGGTCCAGGAATAGTCTGATCTGCTTTCTCCATACTGCAGCCCAAGGGATCACCACCAATTCAACATAACTGGTTGATATATGGAATGAATCCTCTTGACCATCCCTGATTTACCCCTATAGTGGCTCTGCAGGAAGAAATGTTAAGCCAAGTAATTGGGGAATGGTTGTATCCCACAGACCTGAGATGATGACTATTTGGATTTAGAGAGGGTCTTTCAATAAAAATAAAGTACACAACAAACATAAGTACCTACTTATAGACATGTCCTTGGAACCTCTTATCTCATTCCCTACCTCTCTCTCGTCTATGCTTCTAATGATACTTTATTTAACAGAGACATTTGTTGTTCACCTACTTTGTGCAGGGCTCTTTGCTAGGTATCATACAAAGACGTATAAAATATGCCGTCTGTCCTCAAGGAGCCATCAACTTATGGAAGTAATAAGACCTACGTTCAGAAAACTATACAAGTCCATATAATCAGAAGGTCATGTGCATTGGCATTTTGAAGTTCTGCACTCTCCCATCTCCATAAAGTAAACTGGCTTGAAAAAAAATGGCCTCAGGAGAAAGTGACTCACACAAAAAGATGATGACATTTTACTCTTCTGCTGTCTCAGAATTTTTCTATCTGTATGATACCACATTCAAATTCAAGTTTTAAGATGAATACACAGTTTCCCTTTGTATTGGGTGACATTATATGCTGTTAATCTCAATTGATAATTTTATCTGTGTAATGGCTTCTAAGAAGGGGGGGAAAAAAAGGAACAGGAAAAAAATTCCTTTCCGATATTAAAGTTGGGAACCAAATAGAATAAATGTCTTACATCTGACCCAAGCATGTAGTGGAAAAATACAGAACCTGTATTTTCAAATCATTTAAATGAAACATGAAATTGAAACAGAAAGTCAATAACCAAATTAATCATCTTATTACAAAGAAAATGTAGCCTGCTTCATTACTGTAATGGCAAACATCAATAGAGTAGAAAATTGACCAGTTTTCTTACATTAGAAAAAAATCTGATTCCTGATTGCCAAGGAAGCTCTAGTCATAATAGCCTTTATTGCATCTTCTGTCATGAATTAAAGCCTGTAAGGTCTCATTAGCACATTACTAATGCACGTTTTAAAAGCCATATTAAATAACATAAAATGTTATGGTATGAATGTGGTGAGGCTGAGTGTTAAGAGAACAAATTTACATTTTACTATTTTGAAAGTGAACTCATTTGGTTTTGAAGATATTCGACAGCACATGTAAAATCACCAAGAACTTTATCCAAATTAAATAGCAAATTGGAAAGTAAGGGATGTAAGTCTAAGAGGGAAATATTCACCTTTTGTATATAAAGCAAGTCTTCCCAGATAAATCACTTGACTGGTCAAATCATGGGTCAAGAAATTTGATCCTTGCTCCATCAAATTGGATTACAATTAAGGTTATAATGTGTTAAAAACGTTTTTTAAAATATATTCCGTTTCATACAATATGTTATCTTCATATTCACTCACAGAATTTTAAGATCTTAAAGTGGTATAAATTAAAAGTAATAACAAAAACAAAGAAAAAAATAACATGGAAAAAAAAAGGAGTACTCAACAATAAGAGCATGCTTGGAGGTGCATAGCACATTCCCTCAGACCCTTTCTATTAAAATGGAATGTGCCGCCACAGCATTCCAGTCCCTTTTCCAACCTATAATTAATGTTCATCTCATTTGTGGTGTGAAACTAAAAATGTCCTGAGAGGTGATATACAGGCATTTCAGAGGGTAGCAGAGGCGGCAGCCAGTGCTGTGAGGAGAATGCGAGAACACTACCACGATACCATCATTTTCTTCCCTGTTCTCACCAAAGTGTTACAAGCAGAGCCAGCTCCCAACAGGCGGGTATTAGAGAGTACAGAGGTGCATTTTGGATGGGAAAGAGATACTATATGTATATATGTGTATGGCAGATGTTGAGTAGCCTGTGTTAACTCTCTTCTTTTAATTTGTTTCAGACCTTGAATGTTTTATTACAATTAATGTGTTCATTTTCTGTACTCATGCCCAGAGCATGTTGCAATAGACATAATTTTAAAAATTGGAGAAATCCATTAAATAAATAATTAGTTTAAGGTGATAAAATACATTGAATAATTGAGAACAACTAGTACCAGCTCTGAATAAAACAATTTTTTAAGAAAAAAAGGCACACTTTTAGAATTCCAACTTCAGAGTACTACTCTGTTTGTCTAAAAATACAAGGTTGGCACCAAGCCCAGAAAGGTGGCAAATGGAGCTTTGATAGACCAAGACAGACAGGAGATTCCAGAGCTGAAAGACCCCTGGTCAACATGCCCTGCCTTCAGTTGTCCAACGTCTAAATGGGGGATCTATTAGCAGAGACCCAGAGTGCATTTCAGCTGTCACCATTTGTGTATACAGAGACAGCTTAATTTTAGCAGGGAGGATGACTTAGTACCTGATGCTTTCAACCTCAGGTACCAAGGAATTTTAGATAGAATTCAAGTTGAGAAGATAAATGAAAAAATGTCTTTTTGTGGTTGGGACTAGGTAAATGTGTGCATGAGTGACTGATATAGGTATGTGATAGCTATTGTTCACTAATATTAAAAGCTTGAGGAATTGGTTTCTCATAAATCTCTGAGTCATATATAGAATGCTGAAATATATGTATCCCCTTATCCATCTATAATTAAGTGGGTGTATGTTTTACCCAATAGCTGATCATAGATTATCATAACCATTCATTTGAAACACTTTGTCTTCATAACTAAGTGTGTCTCCTATACATCCTTGCCCATGCACTGAATTGGGTAATAAGGGTCTTTTGTAAGGCCTTTTTGTGGTCTTAGATTTTGTGTAAAAATGTTTTCTGGGCTCCTCTGGAGCCCTTTTTTTTTTTTTTTTGTCTTCCGGAAGTCTCTTTCCATGAGAATGAATTTGTCAGTCACACAAAAAAATGAGATTAAATAGAATACTTTTTGTAAATTTACGTATAAGTGCAACATAAATGTCGATTGTTTTATGTGGATCAAAATTGGCATACTAATCTAAAAGCAGATAAAAAGTGTATTTTGCTGTTTAAGTCTTATCAATTTAAGTTGGTACTCAGAGTTTCTAATATTGGCTAGTTTTAGATTTTACATCTTCAGATTCTCATGACTACAGTTAGACTTAATGCATTTCAAGGGAAACAGAAATTTTGTTTTCTCTTCTTCAACTGATTTGTTTTTCCTTATTTATCTGGATGGAATATAAGATAGTAGATTAGTTCGAAAGAAAACTCTCTAGTATCTGTTGACAATTTTAAAAATAATGCTAATTGCCACAGAGAGGATCTTCTTATTTAAGTTATCATATGACCTTGGAAAAAGGTCATATGATAAAACTACTTCTTTATCCATAAATTGTAATAGAAACAGCCTCCTTTTTTTTCTTTTCCCAAGTAATGTGACATTCAGTCTTTCACTGGTCATGAAACATTTTTGAAATATACCAAGTGTTATATAAATGTAAGGTAGTATTATCCATTACTAATCTTGTTTTAAGTCCTTTCATATGTTCAGAGGTTTTACTAAGTGTTATCATGTCATATTTTCTCAGTGGCTCTGTTTCAGTAAAAAAGTACTAGATCTAAACATAACTGAATTAATTAAAGCTTGGTTTTTGCTTGTTTGGTTAGTAGAATTTACCCATATTATATCTGTGCGTACATTCTCTGTGCCTATTCTCTTTTCTATCTGCTTCATATCCATTGGACTTCACAACAGAAAGGATGGAAATGATAAAAAGAGGCCACAGACAAGTTTATTTTGTGTGTGTGTGTGTGTGTGTGTGTGTGTGTGTGTGTGTGTTTTGGTTGGGGAGAGGTTACAAATTTTCAAAATCTCCAATCCTGTTTCAGTTTCTCCTAGAAGCAGCTGGAAAAATGCACAACCCTATTCATTAAGTACAAAATTAATCAACTAAGTGGGCTCCCAGCAACAGAGGAAACCCCAAACAGAGGTAACGCTAGAGCTCTGCAGGTCCAGCTGCTTGGTCTTCATTAGGAGGGCTTGGTTTTTTCCCACATTGTTGAGTATGGGAGTAATAAAATGCTTGTCCTTAGCGAATACTTTAAGAGCAATTGTTCTGAATACAGAATGAGGAAATTGGAGTTTAAACTTTGCAAAGCCATTGCTAAGAACATCTCCTTCCTAATGATGCCTTTCTTTATAGACCCTCATAGAGTTCATACAGCTCTTCACAGAGTCGGCTTCAAAAGTGGTCCCCAGAGATGAATGGGCAAGCCGCTGTTACCAAGCCTGCTGAGAACCTGAGATGTCAAAGTGAAGTGGCTTTATAAAAGACACTCGTTTCTGCTTAGGTACTAAGGCATCTAAAAGAGGAAAGAAAAGTTACCATTTAAAGCCAGAAACTTGGCTGCCTTCTTTCTGCAGACTAGGGGAAAGCAGAATCCACCTCAGGAGAAAAAGCTTTTTATTCAGGAAAATGCCTTACTGGGACTATTTAGGTGTGCAATGTGAGCTGCTGCCTCTTCCCAGGCATTATATTTCTCAAAGGAGAAACAAAAAGAGTGAAATCAGTGCACCTAACATGGTAGGAGAGAAATTTGGGGATGAGGACCCTGCAAAAGACAAAGAGGGAGATCACAAGAAAGGCCAGGAAAATAAAAGGAGACAGACCTGGGAGGAGAGACAGCAGCAAGGAGCTGCCAGAGGCAGCTGGTGGACGAACCACTGGCTGTGTGTCACCCTTGACCACTCCCTTATTCACAACAGCCTTGGGGGAAGTGGAAAGAATTCCAGGACAAGTTTGAGAAAGAAAGTATGCCACCCTTCTACTCTCACAGAAATACTGACAAAGCACTGTGGAAACATTAAGAACCAACCAACCAGCCCTTGCTTGGGGAGTCTGGGCCTCACTAAGAAGGTGATGGAAGGGTAGGTGCTTACCCACTTGGGCGGGAACAGCAGGTACAGTATTTCTCTGAGGGTACAGCATATGCAAAGGCGCAGAGGTCTGAAAGGACCTGAGGAGCTTAGACAAGAAACCAAATTGTGGTAGCTCTTTTTAAGCAGACTAAAACATGTTTTTCTTGACTGTTAAAAAGTGAGTAACTAAAGAAGGAATTTAGGCAGCAGAAAGACAAACAGATTTGTGTTGTACAAAGACAGCTCGGGTGTGTGCCTTCCAACCACTTATTTATTCAACAAATATTCACCAGGCTCTTATGTGCTGGGGCTATGCTAGGCACTGGAGATGTGGTGATGAATTAACAGACTAATTCTCGCTTTCACGGCACTCACAGCTTGGTTAGAAGATAGACATTAGAAAATAGTCACAAAAATTAAAGTTTAATTATAAGTGGTGGAAAGTGCTATGCAAGGAGTGCTTTGATGGAGAATTAGAAGGGGAGACCTAACTTTGATTGGGACTCAGAAGTGAGTCAGTTCAATTAAGGCCACCACCTGAAACTTGACAGATGAACACACACGAGCCAAGCTAGAAGGGACATAGAGGCTACCTAGCACCTGGGGAGCTAGAAGCTGAACAATCAATCAGACAACTGTTCTAAAGGTCCAGACAGGTTCCTCACTTCTCATCTACAATTCACGGGTTGGTCTGTGTTGGTCTCTAAACCCACCTGCAACTCTGAAGTTCTATAGCAAGTGCAACTGCTACGTGTTCACATTAGGCTAGGAGAGGATTAGGAAGGAAATGAAAGATATATAAGATAGGGGCCCTCAACAAACAGTGACTGTCCAACAAATTGAACTTTTGGTACAGATTCAGAGTTTAGCTATAGGGATGTATTAAACTTCATAGATCCTTGATAAAATTCTTATAGAACTTTTAATTGTTTCTCACTGAAATGTTAGAACCATGTACCACTCCCCAGAATCCAACTTCTGTTTCTTAAGTTTCTCCTCCTGGATTGCTTCTTATTTAGGGCTCTCTAGTCACAAAGCATATGTGTATATATATTTGAAACTTACAATGTCTGATACAGAATTGAGCACACACTACACATGATCATCATCATCATCTTTATAGTAGAGATAAAGGTGTTATTAACCAGCTGAAGAACTGCCATGTAATTGGTGACTACCAATAACTTACAGGGACAGTGCCTTGCACTCAAAACTATTTGGATGGATACATGAATATACAAATGAACTCTGCTTCAAAGTGTTCAACTGAGAAACAGTCCAATACCTGCCACAATCTCTCTAAGGCAGTGATACACATACAGTGCAATTCTATGCTGTCCTTAAGTGCTTCCACTCATGTGATAGACGAAAGGCAGAAGGTGTTCCCACTCATTCCCTACACTCTCAAAACAATTCTTGTTCTGCCCACTCAGTTTCTCTTCCCACCCCTGATAAGCTCCAAAGAGCTTCTCTCCCTGATTTTCTGGGCTTTTGTATTCAGAACTGGGAGAAAATTGAGCAAAAGAGGTGAAAATATGCTTTGGCCAGGCTTGAGGGAGTGGAGCAATTTTATTTTTGTTCTTTTCATATTTATGGGCCACTTTTTCAGTAATTTTTATCCTTTTACATAATAGTATCACATCATAAATTCTATTTTCTTTGTGGGGGCCATTTCAAATAAATCTTTACTTTGTTGGTTTGCTTACCTTCACACCCCCAGGTAAAGTTTATTGTCTGTCCGTCTGCGTGTCTGTGTGTGTGTGTGTCTGTCTGTCTCCTATCTTCTTTTGGGCAGAGCAAGCTATCAAAGAATCTACAGTGAGCAAAGGGAGAGGGATGGCAAGAAAAAGGGAATTTTAAGCAGGGTTACTCTAATACACGAGTCTTTTTTAGAGCATCCAAGAAAAGCAAGCAAAGGAGATCTGCTATTATGAAATTCCACTTTGGCTGTTGGACTGTTTGAACAGTGAGGACACAGCTCTGAAACAGGCTTAAGGGAGACTGCTCCTATTCTCTAGTCAGTGACTGCCTTCTACTTGGTCTCTTCCTGACTGCTCTTCTACTTAGTGATGACAGATTCTAATTTCAGAAATGTAGACACAGGAGCTGAAACAGGTGCAGGTCTAGACTCATGGAGAGAGGAGGCACATTTAAGCTCAATGCATTTACAGTTTTTCTAACTAGTGGAAGTAATCCATGAAAGAGTGTGTACCCTGTCAAAGTGTTAACAGCGCTGATGAAATGGGTCTCATTGTAGGGCTCTAGGCTAAATAATACCTAAGGCCCTCACCTACACCAAACGCCACTGATTTAGACATTCACTAAACACACATTGCATGGAGACACATACAACCATTGGGCAAACCCAAGATGGGGCCCTTGTCCCAACCCCACGTCAGGTCTCCAGAACCCCAAGTAACCTGGCTATTTTTCAAGCTGATTTCTCAATAATTCTGATGGGAAGAATGTACTTTTCCAGATTCCATTTTTTTCCCCACATACCAAAAAGACTTGTCTAACCTGTCAGCCTACAACTACCACCAAACTCAACATCAAGGTTTATCTTAACTTAAAAAAAAAGACAAATACTTGTGCAGTTCAAGTGCAATACAAATAAAACTGGCTACAGGGCAGTTCAAAAGATTTGGAAAAGGCTTCCTTTATATCTTGGAGAGGCAGAAGGTCTGTCGGTGACCACAAATTGAGTTCATACTACTCAATACTCTGGGCAGGGCAGAAAAGTGTTAAAATGCAAGATTAGCCTGCCTTTGGGTGACAGTATAGCATCTGGCTCTATCCTCTAGGAGGTTCTTAATCTTCCATTATTGTCCTTTGCTGTCTCTGAAGTGGGTATTGTGGCATATGCCCTCCTTACTAGCTTTCTGTTCAGGGAAGTTTGAGGGCCAAGGGTCATTTTAAGTTCCTTGCTTTTTAGACAGATACAACTTTGTCAAATATTCCCATATATTTGCTTGCATTTAGTCCCATCTGCCAGTAACATCTACAGGTTTTGTTTGAAACACGGTTTTCAAAACTGCTTTATTTCTTTGTAGATGCCTTTGAACTTAATGGCCACACACCAAATCCGATATTAGCCCTGAGTCATTTGAATCATCTGTGTTTCTGGGCATTTGTTATTCACAGATTTTTTATACCACATTTCTCACAGTTTGTGGTTCAAATGCAGTGGGTTTTCCAATCTTTTAAGGCCTCACATTTCTGGGCTCTGTTGCCTTTGATTTGTACCAATTCCTTCTAAAATGTGTGCATGTCCGCCTCCCTCTTTTTTAAATAGTACTTTGCTGACTGCTGCCAATAGTGGCCAAACCATACTACTATTTTATATCTTCTAAAACACTCCCCTAGAGCTGCCATCTCAGTATCATGTGGTCCCTCTTCTAAGTTATCACAGGTGAGAGCTCCTACATTTTTTTCTACTGACTCACATCAGCTCCACATTTTTAGTCTCCATTACCAATTTCCACTCTGCCTGTCACCTGACTGCTAAGCCACATCCATTGGGATTTTGTTATGGTAGGTGATACAGTTTGGATGTTTGTCTCCTTCAAATCTCATGTTGAAATGTGATTCCCAATGTTGGAAGTGGGGCCTGGCAGGGAGACATTGGATCATGGGGCTGGATTCCCTCATGAATGGCTTAGTGCCATCCCCTTGGTGATGAGTGAGTTCTTGCTCAGTTATTTCACATGAGATCTCATTTAAAAGTCTGGGACCTCCCCGCCCTCTCTCTCTTCCTCCTGCTCTCACCATGTGATGTGCCTGCTGCTGCTTCACCATGACTGTAAGCTTCTTGAGGCCTCACCAGAAGCATAGCAGAAGTTGGCACCATGCTTGTGTAGCCTATAGAACTGTGAGCCAATGAAAACTCAATAAATTACACAGTCTCAGGTAATTCTTTATAGTAATGCAAGAACAGCCTAACACAGCAACACCATACTTGTGGCATCATATGCTGGTTTTGCCATCAGCTAGTTTATGCTACAGAAAGAGGCTCACCCCTCAAATATCTGTTTATTAGTATTTAAAAGCTCATTCTTTGCTCAAAGTCTACCATAGGTCTAATGACTTTCTATGACACCTCCCTTCCAAGTAGCAATTCAGGGATCCAGGCTGTTTCCATCCTGTTAGTATACAACTGGAACACATGGCAAATGGAAAAGAGAGCTGAGATCATCAGGTAGCAGCTTTAAAATGCTTTGGAAAAATGATTATACACAAGTCACTTTTCCTCATAGCCCTTGGCCTTGCCTAACAGTCCTTGACTGTTTAGTGAACAGCAAATGTCTCTGGCACACATACTAAATCAAACTCTGAGAGTAGAGTATGAAATCTCCATTTTAATACATAACCCAGTATTTGAGAACATGTGTTTTAAGATAGGTGATGGTATTCCTGTGCAACTCATAATAAAAGTGAAGTTCGGAAATGTTGCAAATTACCCAAGGTCACACAAGGTCACATAAATTTAGTGGCAAAGCTGTTTGTGCCTCTTAGTTCAGGTCAATTCCAAACCACTGAAGTATAAAAACCCCATAACAATGAAAGCTATGATATTTACTTAAGATCGTAGAATGAGGAATCATGCATTCATTTTCTTTACTCAGGCCCTAAGAATGGAAGGACACAGTATCAGAAAAGAGGTTAAAGCAGTGTGTTTGCAAAATCAAACAAAAGCCGAAAGGACAGAAGGAGAGGAGGGAAAAACATTTTCCCACAGAAGAGGAAACAACTTGGTCAAGTGTAAATTTGCTAATGCTTCACACCCACAAGCTTAAAACAAGGCAAATACCTCTGATTAGATCTCCCTAGTCCTTAGCTGGACCAGATGACAGGGTTTGGATATTATGAGGATTAGGGACAACACTTTGTACTTCTACAGAGCTGCCTTCACGTGTGAGCTCCAATCTTGCACAGAAACTGCTTCAAATCTGCAGCAAAAGTTCACATTTGCTGAGAGTGAAAATACTCGTCAAGGTGAAGGGATAAGCCTCAGAACTGAGGGAGTTTGCTTTGGAATTTGCAGATTTTATCCTTGGATCATACCAAAGAAGAAAAAATAAATGTGGGTGAAGAAGAGGTAAATTCTTCCCTGCTAAGAAGACAGAAATAGCTTGAGCTAATTATATTAACCTAAAAAAGTAAGAGAAAATTAACGAGAAATAAGAATCTTAACTCTGGAAATAGCCTCTCTTCTGTGCTATTGAAATCCTGTACCCTTTGGTGGAACAAGCTCAGGTCAGAAGTTTACCTGCCAAAGTGAAATTCTAGAAACAGGGAATGCTTTCAGGCATCTTGAGTCCAGCTAAGTATCTTCCAGCATTTTCCCAAACTTTTGGGTTCAGTAAAACATGATTCCAATTTTGCCTCAGGCCTTTACTTTTGGAAAACCGTATGTATTTTTGAACAAATTCGATTTAGATGTTTCTTATTTTCCTGCCCTTTAACTCATTAAAATGTTATTTCGTAGGAGTCATTTGTTTGGGAAGCAATCTGACTCTTTTGGAAAAACTTTGAAAGCCTTTGTTGTTGGGATAATAAGCAAAATGTTGCCTGTTTTTGAATTTATACATTCAAAATGAACTGGAAAATTATGAGAATTATCTAAGTCAAGGATTCTTATAATGTGGTCCCCAGACCAGTGGCATCATCATCACCTGAACCCAAAGCCCTCACATTCTCAAGGACCTCATACTTGGTTCAATGCTATAACCACATTGAAAATCCTGATAACTTGATATTTGTAGGTAAAGTTCAATGAGACACTGGGACATTCATGGGACACATGGTGAATGAGTGTGAGCAGAGATATGTGCAATATGTGTACCTGCAGTTCTTGCTGCCCCATTTACAGATAACATTTACAATGGCCCATGAGCACAGAATTTCAGTGGCCCCATATGCATGAGATTCAGAGTACAAAGTAAGCGTGTCCCTTCTACAACTGAATAAACCGGGGGCAGAGCGGGAACTGGAGAGGGTACTGACAGCCCAGAGAAGTCACACTTTTCATTTGAACCAGAACTTTCCTTGAGCCCAAAAATGAAGCATTCTAAAAAAACATGAACCACCAAAGAAGCCTATCATACTCTTTCTAACTTGTGTATTAGCACTGCTTACACTCAAAGAAGGAAAGGGAAAGCTAAGGCAACCTATGGTTCCTTGCCCTGTCAGTATTTCCTTAACCATCAGTGAATGAATGGAAGCGAAATTTTCTGGCATGTGTCCACATCAAGGAGTGAAACAAAAATAGCAGAGTCAGTTTTATGGCACAGCTCTACTCTTCCAGTAAGAATGGAATACATCTGTATGTACGAGCTATTAAAGATGAATTGTACACTTTCAGTGACTCCTCAGACAAGTTAAATGCTCTTTAAAATTGGTGTTGTATAATCTACAGATGAATAATATGATTCTTGTTAATAATTTGCTATTTTTTTCTTAGGATATTAAACAAAAAAAACAAATAAAAATGTCATTACTGGTTGAAAGAGATCTGGAAAATAGGAAACACTTTTTATCTTTTATTATCTTATTTAATGAAAAATTTTTCTGTTTTCGAATAAGGAACCCGCATCTTCAGAGTGTGTGTATGTGTGTGTGTGTGTGCATGCACAGGTGTGTGCTTGTGTGTATGGGTGTGTGTGCGTGTGTGTGTGTGAATGGAAGCTCTGGGTCCTGCACATTAGGTAGCTCTGACCAAGAAATTAATATAAAATGCAAATTCTTGAGCTCATGCTTAGATTTAAGAACCATCGGCCAGATTATTTCAGCTGGAGAACCCCATGACTCTATTTATCCAGAAGTTTCAGGTCTGTTTAAGTACTTTATTTCTTTTACCTACTCTATGAAAACAACTCCAATAAGAGGCAGGGGGGAGCACCACTCCACTGCCTTCAGACCTGGCCTCTAAATGTCTATCTCCAGCGCTTGTGAGCCTCTGCTGTGGACTCAGCACATCTGTGTCCACACCAAGGCAGCCATGCAACTGTGGGCAGGATTCTCAACCTCTCTAATCCTGTTTTCTCAGCTGCAAAATGGAAGTATTAATGCCTGCCTCTTGGGGTAATTAGAGGAATGAAATCAGCTGGTTCACGTGAAATATTTAACACAATGTCGGACACATAGAAAGCACTTAAGGAAAAGCATGTTACGATTAAATTATTACTAGTCCTTATTATCTATGTTCCTTATTGCTAGTTCTGTTAGCTTCATCCTAGACAAATCTCTCAGACATCACCCTTGCTTAGCTCTCTCGGGTTCCTCGCTCTGCCTCAGGTTGAGGTGTAAAATACAGAAGAAAAACCCAAGAGTAGAACTTTACTTTTCCTTTTACTTGCAGAGGGGACAGAATGAGAAACAGAACAGGTTCTTCCATATTCTTCATTAGGCATTTTCTTGCCTAAAAGTGGCATGTTCTGCCTTCTTAAATAATTTTGCTTTATTTTGAATCTAAAGTATACAAGGACATCCCTATCACCCTTGACTTGATATTGTGTAGTAAACAGAATTCATAATAGCTAAGAGCCTGAGCTTTGAAGATGGAGCCACTTGTATCCTGACTGCCACTTGCTGGCTGAGTGATCACAGGCCAGCAACAGACCAGTGTTGGATCAGTTTCTTCAAATGAACAAAACCAACCCACTTTATAATATAGTGGAGAGGACTAAGTGGAAGAAAGTATGTTATTCTTCAAGCACAATGACTTGATTTCGGACCAGATTCCTGTAAGCTGGAGCCCAGAAAGGTCTCAGGTAGGGATCTCTGGATAATATTGTGCCTGGAAGAACATTCCAGCCAATAACACACTATGAAACTTCTATAATGATTCTAATGCCATTCAGCATGTTCTTCCAACACTCAGCACCTGTCCCTATCCTGACATTCCCTGCTCTTTTCACGGCTCAATTTCTAGAATCTAATAAAAATGATACTGTAGTAACCATGATAGGAATAATGGTTGTCTGAGTAGCAGTAGCAGCGAATATTTGAGAACTTATAATGCCAAAGGGACTGTGCTAAGATCCTTTTATCTATCCCTTTTAGTCCTCATAAGCCTACAAGGTAGTTATTATTATCCCCATTTCACAAGTAAAGAAACTAAAACACAGAAATTATTTTAAGTTTTAAGGTCATACAACTAATTTTAGTGGATGTCCCCACCCTTTCCTAGCCCAGTCCCACTGGCCCTCATGCTACATCTGTTCATTAGAGAGATCCCCATAATCAAGTGTTGCATTAAATACCCAAGTAGTGATAGGGGACCGGGGAGTGTCTATCTGCCTTTTTCCCACTGAGCATAAAAGCAAGAAGTTGTGGAGAAAATAGAAAGTCTTCAGTTTCATCAGCAGCCACTGTGCCATCTGGACTCATCAATAAATCTTCCTCTCAAGGGGAAAATCCTTAAAACATCAATACCCATTGAACAATGAGTAGAAAGTTTCATTTATACAAGATGAAGAGGTTCTAGACACCTGCTGTATAGCACAGTGCCTATAGTTTACAATATTGTATTGTGCACTTGAACGTGTAGATCTCAAGTTAGGTGTTCTTTCCACAAAAGTGGGGAGGGACAGGAAGACATTTTTGGAGGTGACAGATATGTTTCCTTCTTTGATTGTGGTGATTCTTTCACAGGTATATGCATGTGTTCAAAACCATCAGATTCTATACATTAAGTATAAACAGTTTTTATATAATCATTATACTTCAATAAAGCTGTTAGATATTTTAAACCATAAATAAAACTAATAAAGTCTCTCATATGAAAACAATGGAAGAATATTTGACTTGAAGCCACTATGTGAACTGTCTGAAATCTCATGTCTGCTACTCAACTACCCTACCAGCATCAGACTCCCAGGATCCATAGAGAGTTTTCTGCCTCCTCCTTCGAATATTCAAGGATGTATCTCTAGACTTCAAGCTTCTCCACGTCTCCATTTCAGCCCAGGCACAGAGTCTAGCTCATGGGATATGTCCACTATATACCATTAATAGATTAATTAATCCATCTATGAGCTATGGCCCTCATTCTACCCAGCAAAAGTAATGGAAGCCTATGTTTGACTTGGGAGCGAAATCACGTCTCTCCCCCTACACAGAGGAGTACAGCTGGGGACAACAGAGAGGAAATGTAACTGCTTTATTTCCCAAGCATTGCCAAGTACTGCCCTCAGCACCCGGGTAACAGTGATGGGCGGGGACAATATTGGGGCTAAATAGAGAGGTAGCCATGAGCCTTGACTGGAGGCAAGAAGAGCTTGAATTGAATCAAAAATCTACAAATTGCTACTCCAGAAACTGTAGGAGAGGTTCTCAACATCTCTTTGCCTCGGTTTCCTCATCTGTAAGTGGAAATAATAGTAGCACCTACCTCATAGAGTTGTTGGGGATTAAATTCATGACAAACTACATGAATTATTTAGCACAATGTCCAGTGTATGGTAACAATAAATGTCAGCTACATGACCACAATACAATGATCCCTGCCCACAGAGCAGATGTTAGCATAGTTTTTTTCTGTAAAGGGTCAGACAGTAACTGTCTTATGCTTCACAGTCCACGTATGGTCTCTGTCACAACAACTCAACTCTGTCATTATAGCACAAAAGTAACTGCAGATGATACAGAATTGAATCTTGTAGTGTTTTTAACATGTCATGAAATCTCATTCTCCTTTTTTTTCCAACCATTTAAAAATGTAAAAACCATTCTTAATTCACAGATTCCCCTCTCCCCAAAACAAGACAACAGGCAAGATTTGGCTTGTGGGCCATCATTTCCGTCACAGGGGAGCAACGACTGTCTGGGCCAGTGGCACATGGGTAAAAGAATTTCCCAAGACAGTTGTAGATAAAGAAAAGCAGATTCATTAGAGAAAGTATGAAAATACATTGTGAGATGGCAATGGGCAAATCAGCAGAAGAGGAGCTGACTGCAAGGAAACAGAGACTTGCTGGAGATTTTATTGAATAGTGTTTATGGTGTATGCTGAAGAGGGCTTTATGCAGTACTGATAATGCCAAGGTTGCAGTGAGCTAACTAGCAGGTGTCTGGTGATAAGATGGGCACAGGAGGGCTGTGTGTCCTGGACCATGGAGAAAGGCAAATTTATAACTTATCTGCTTTCTCTTTTTCCTTTCCCCTGGTCCCACCAGCCTGACTCCTTTTCCCTAATTAGGACTACACAGTTTCTGACCCCTGGTCTGGAGGGGAAATTGGAAAATATACAAGCTGTTGCGGTACAATGTGTTTGCTCAAAGGGCAGAGAAGGGAGGGGTTTGTTCAGCCTGGCAGTTGAGAGGAGAAAGAACAATAACAGCTCCATAAAAGAGAAAACATTTGCACTGGGCTTTTGAGAGTGAGTAGGAGTTCAACAGATTATACTGATAAAAGAAGGAGTTCAGGTGGTGGCTCACGCTTGTAATCTCAGCACTTTGGGAGGCTGAGGTGGGTGGATCATGAAGTCAGGAATTCAAGACCAGTCTGACCAACGTGGTGAAACCCCATCTCTACTAAAACTACAAAAATTAGCTGGGTGTGGTGGCACACGCCTATAATCCCAGTCACTCAGGAGGCTGAGGCAGGAGAATCACTTGAACCCGGGAGGCAGAGGTTGCAGTGAGCAGAGATCACACCACTGCACTCCAGCCTGGGCGACAGAGCAAGACTCCATCTTAGAAAAAAAAAAAAAAAGAGAGAAGGAAACAACCATTAGAAATAGAATGAGCAAAGGGGAGAAAAAACAGTCTCTGTTTACTGAAAATGCATTTTTTAAACAGATTTTTAAAAATACATTATTTGCTATCTCTGATAATTTCATTATGAAAAGTGGCCAAGTCTTTTGTCAACAAAATCATTTCTCTGTTTTTTTTTTATCCAGATAAACAGTGGATTAGCTTAAAGAAAATGGGGATTATTTGGAATTAGTTTTAAACTCAGCTGCCTGGAATCCAAAAATGTATTATATAAAGATATTTTTAATATAGAAAAACTGGAAACTGTTTAATGATTCCGTATTGAACCTTTAAAAATGTATTTTTAGTTCTATAAAACAAATCTGTGACTTTTCAACCTATTTAGCATCTGACACTCAGAAGACTACAGAAAGTAAGTTGGAAAATACGTTTTGGACTTGTCATATTCTTTTATTCACAAACATGTATTGAGCACCCACTGGGCACCAGGCACTTAGGAGGATGCTGAGTGTGTATACAGACGTGCAGAGGTACATCATCTACCCTCACAATGAGTTAAAGGAATACTTAGCAGTGTATTAAAGCAGGTCCATGGTATTTGTACAAAAGGGAAGAAGTTCTACCAAAGTCATTGTAGATCATTATAGGAAGCTCATACTTTCTGCCAGAGGCATTTCTTCTGTACTCTTTACTCCACTTATACTCCAGGTGTTCCAATCATCTGAAAAAAATGAACAATGCAATGCTGAGGTGTGAACAAATGCCCTTATACCTGCAACTACATAAATATACCAAAGGAGGGGGGTTGGGAGGGCTGGCGTGGGCTATTCCAGACCAGTGGTTACCCTCCAGTGTTGCTTTGAAATCCATTCCAAGACAACTAGAGCTATTTAAAAGCAAACAATTCTTACCTTATCATGCCTGCAAGAGGAAAGACTTTGCTCTCATCACTGAGAACTGGTTTCCTGAAATTAAATAACAATCCAAGACCAGTGTGTCTAGCAGGGTGTTGGAGATCAATACTCCAAGGCAAGAGAAAGGCAACTAGAAAAGAAGGTGATCCACAGGCTGGAACCCCAAAAATAGAAGAGTGGAAGGAAACTAATAACTGATGGTATAAGTTACCTGTCCTTTCAAATGCATAGACACCCAATAGAATCCCCACAGAGAGAACACCTTCACCACCCATTCTCCTGGCAACCAAACCAAGGGTTTGCTTCTTCATTGCTCTTTCCCCAAATCAAGCCATTATTAGAAAGAACATAGAGAAAAGGGTGCAAGCAGAGTTGTTTTCTCTGTGGGCCTCTCTGTCTTCACGCCTTTCGCTTACAATTTTCATGACTGCCCAGCAAACCACTCAAGAATTGCACTTCCTCATGGCAGAGGCACCACAGTGCAGCAATTAATTTCTCTGATTTGACACATTTGCATTTGAGTGAGAGTATCCCATAAGGGAAGAAGAGAACATTCAATCTTTTTTTTTTTTTTTTTTAATATTAGCTCTGAAAAGTTTTATTACCAAGAATCTGGACAAGCAATACTAAATGAAAATAATAATCAAATCCAAAGCAGCTCCATTTGTCATAGAAACATATCTGATCCAAGGGCCTGGTCAGGAAGAAAAATAATTCATAGAAAAGAAGGCCAAGAGGCTCCAAGATCTTAAGAACCTGTGTTTTATATCAAGAAGCATTTTTGCTTTCTTCATTTTAATTTATACTTAGTGGAAATTGTTAAATGATATTAATTCTCTGTTTATTTTAGGAGAAAGGGAGTTTATAATAGTTGTCACAAGATTCAGATAAATCTGCCCTGTTACTACCCTAACCCGATTCACTGTCATCTCTACCCAGATTCCAGTAACAGCCTCCCCAAGATCCCTCCCTGCCCCTAAAATGCCATCTCCTGATTCTCCCCATGTCTTGCTCAATCTCAACTGTCAGTTCTCAGATTAAATGCTGCTTTCTCAGAGAAATTATTGCTAGCTACTGTGCCCACCACTTACTGTCTCTCTCATTGGATTTATTTCCCAATTGCTTTCATAACACAGAATATGATCTTCTTAATCTGGCTTATTTGAGGGAAGAATCATATTGCATTATTTACTGCTGTGTCCCTGGCACCTAGCACTTAGCTTTTGGCCCCTGAAGAAATAAATCAGTGATATAATCAGCCAAGCAGTAGGCTTAATCATTTATAATTTTTTTGTTTAATCTTATAAAAGTCCTCTGATAAAGAAGCTACTACCCTCACTTACTAAACAAGCAACAAATGCATAGATAAGGTCATCTGGCTTGCAGGTTAAAACTTAGGATTTTCACTTAGGTCTCTTTGACTCCAAAATCACTTTTATTTCTACCAAATCATATTGCCTTTTAAATAGGAAATTTTTCTCATAAAAGTGAAGGTTTTGAACTTTTTTTTAATATCCAAAGACTTTGGATCCTGGCCTACAGAGCTTCATGTTTTTAGACCAAAGTTCCTACAATACTCAATTGAATAAGGACATTTAAATTATAGGCTTTTCATTGCTTGTGAAATTGATTTAACACTCTTAACCTTCCATCCACATACATGCCAGCCAAAAACTACCAAGAGGAATTTTTCATACTAGTTAATAAATGTTCATTGTTCAGCCAGATAATGACTATGGTTGACATTCCATTTATAATTGCTTATGAATTGACCTCTTATACATAAATCAAGACTATAGCCTATGCAAGTATAATTTATAGGACTGTTTTAGTTTAGGCATACATAATCTTCAGGAGGCATATGCACAGCATAAGCCTTCCCAGTATAAACAGAATGATACATATACATGTGTTGCATATGTATATATTATATATATATATATATATATCCCACATACACACATATTTTATATATAGCTATAAAAAAACTCTCTCACTGGAAAACTAAACATGGTCAAAATGTATTGCCAAAAAATACAATTAACCCATTTATTCATTAAATTCTTCTTTATGTGTGTTTTCTTATCTAGATATTTGCAGTAGTGTGTTTGCCAGGGTATGATTGTAATTTACTTCCACTCCATCAGAGATCCATGATCCATAATATCCCTCACCTATGTGAAGCCACACTGGATGTCATTAAATAAAGCCTAAAGTGTGGGACCCAAGACACTGATGGTACAGAAGATAATCTACGTGGCCGACTCCATGGGGTAATGGAAATTAGGAGGGGAACCATTTTAGAATCAGTCTGCACATCACAGTGGAGCCAGTCCCAGGCTGCAGAGAACAACACTTCACTGTATTTACTTATATGGGTACCTTCTTTTGTGGCAACCAATATTAGTTTTTCATGTATGACAATAATATTTAGTTCCCTTTTTGGCTGAGTATATGTAAAGAAAAGTATGTCAATTTAAAAAATAGTTTGTAAATAATTGTACAAATGGTATGCAGAATGGCAAAAATTATGCAAGTTACATGCAAATGACTGATGGAAAAAAGGTCTGGGAGTCAGAATTTACCACTTAATAACTGAGTAAACTTGAGTAAGTTATTCAACCTCACTTAAAAATAGCAGCAGCAACCTCAGTGCTTCTGTCTGTTTAACGGGGACATATGCCAAATGAAACATAGCCGATGCCTAATACATGATCTTTGTAATAATAATAACTGCTTTTATTACTATTAACTACCATTAGTGAAATGGTGTTTGTGAAGCATGAAGCACAGAGCCTAGCCTAGCATAGATGCTCAGCAAATATGGATTATCAAGATACCTCCCAATAGATCTGTACACACAAGTATGATTCATGACTCAGTGTTAGCTGATGTTTATCTAAGGTGTGAATGGCATGTGGTGCATTTTAAAATGTGAACTTAAAGATTGTTGTGAATGATTGGCATGACATACAGAATGCTAAGTAGATAGTGAACAGCCTCACTCTATCAGCATTGTCTGGGAGGAATGGGGCCAAAGAAAACTCAAAAGTTCCGTATACAGAAAGCAGCTTCCTGTCATATAGAGCACATTGTCTAATGTCTACTGTGAAGAAATGGGTTAAATATTAATTATCCGTCAGCTTGGGATTATAAATTTAAAGGTTGAAACTACATCTTCAAGAGATTTTAAAGTCCTTCTCTAGACAGAATTATATATCAGGAAATTCAACCACAAATCCAAAGCAAATTGAAATGCTTCTCAGGAAAAAAAATAAGTTAAGATGGGCATCCTGAAATGACTAAGAAAATAGACACAGGTCTTACATAGAAGCATGGTAAATGGTTCTATTTATCCCATCTCAATACCTTTATGAGGACAAAAAGAGGAGACAAATGGAATTAGAAATTTGCTGGCTTAAAGAAAAGCTGGTGAATCAAGAATTTATCAAGACAGAGACCATCCCTGGAGGAAAAAAAAAAAAAAAAGAAACTGCTGGGCATTTTTGAAGCTTGGCTGAATATAGACATAATAGCAAGTCCACCTCTAAAATTGATCAACATTCTGCCAGCCTTGTTTTATTTAACTTGCATGTGATTTGGGAAGGTGAGGGGAATGGGGCTGGAGCATTTCAAGCAAATCTCAGACATTGTGTCACCTATAATGACATAGATGCTTCAATGTGCATTTGTAAATGATAAATATTATTTTACATAATTACCATGCTATTTTTCACTCCTAACAAAATTAACTGGAATTCCTTAATACCATCTAATATGTAATTCCCCAAGTTGTTTCAAAGATGTCTCCATCAAAGGATGGTCTAAATCAGGATTAAAATATGGTCCCTCGCCTGTAATCCCAACTTTGGGAGGCTGAGCTGGGAGGATTTCTTGAGCCTAGGAGTTCAAGACTAGCCTGGGCAACATAGTGAGATGTCATCTCTACAAAAACCTTAAAAATTAGAGGGTCACTGTGGCATACGCCTGCAGTCCCAGCTACTAGGGAAGCTGAGGTGGGAGGGTCACTTGAGCCAGGGTGGTCAAGGCTGCAGCAAGTCACGTTTATGCCACTGCACTCCACCCTGGGCTAAAAAGCAAGACCCTGTCTCAAAAAAAAAATATCCACAAAACTCATTTGAAGTGCTCATGGAACATATACCAGAGATCATACTGCTTCAATATGCTTCTTTTGTTCTTGAGTTAACTTCAAACTTTGGTTGAGGTAGTAGGTTTGTATGAAACTTGTTTGAGGGAAATTAATTGGACGAACCACAAAGCCTAAGGCCAGTCTACAAATGGACCTGGTATTTCTTGGATGGGGCTTAAATCTACCCCCATCTGATGGCTTTCTGCTTGCAGACAAGAGTCACAGCTGAATTAGAATCCCAAATGAGCATATTCCCCGAATTGCACTAGCAGTTTTTCCACATGACTAGATTTTCTTTTTAATTTTTGGAAAACCAAAATATTTTTAGCCATCTGGATTGGCTGCTTTTATAATACATCATGCTGTTATTCTTTCCTCACTAATGATTTAGAGCAAGGGTTGGCAAACTACAACCCACAGGCCAAATCCAGGCAGCTGCCTGCTTTTGTAAATAAAGTAAATAAAGCTTTTTGGCACCCAGCCATGCTCATTGTTACATATTGTCTATGGCTGCTTTTTGCACTGAAATGGCAGGGTTGAGTAATTGTGACAGAGGCTACTTATAGTAACATTGTGCTAGGTGTTGCATAATATGTTGGTGAATAAAAGTGTTTGTAGCATGTTTGCATGCATCAATCATTCTACATGTTTTCGGGGAAGTCACTGAAAGGCAGTGTCTCCCCATATGTGCTGAAGTAGTCCTATGTGACGACAGAATGACCACCTATTTCTTCAGATTCCCTACCATTGTATTAATACATATTTCCAGACAAAGGTGGAAACAAATGTTATTTATGGACTAAAAGCTAAAAAGGCTTTTAGAAGCCTAACTCAGTCCCTGCATTTCTCAAATAATAAACAGAATTTCCAGAGATTCAGTAGTTGACCCCTAATCAGCCAGATGATTCTTAGCAGAGCCAGACTTAGGACCCAGAGCCCCTCATTCCATATCTAGAATGACTTCTACTCGGTGACACTGTGGCCAACTTTTTCAGATATCCCTAGCATCCTCTCTGGGCTAACATTGATTAACGAAGCAGATGAGAGTAAAACAGGTTAGCTTATTCCCTTCCAGTAGGTTTTGATACATTCTCTCCCATTATGCTCAGATTATTGATAATTTCATCTGATTAATAGGGTCCCGTTCTGACTGAAGACATTGAGGGACATAGCCAGTTTGTCCATCTCTAACTTCAGTTTGTATTAGCAAAATCCAATATTGCTAGAAACCATAATAAATTATTGCTTTGTCTAACACGAAAAATTCAATGAATTTAAAAAAATTGAGGACTATCTATAGATTTCATAATTTATTGAGTTCCTAATTTATACTTTAGATAAAAACTGAGATTCACTTATTAATCTTTATTCTTGATTACCAATTGTCATCTGGCTTTCCTGCATAATAGGGGACTGGCTGTTCTCCCTCTTTATTCATTAAGTCCTAGTTGAAACATCTGATTGGTATTATCAGGCGGCCTTATAGGCATAGTGGCTCCACAGAGGTTCCATTTCCAGAAAATGCTCACAAACTCTCTTAAATCATGAGATTTTAAGAAACATGGTGATTGTATTTTGGTACTGTACCTATTTTGTATTTGAATTTTTAAATGGCTTTGCTAGGACTCTGGGTATAGTAAAAACATCAAAATTTGAAGCCGCTTTTAAACCAAGATTACAAAGTAATTATATAATAATTAAATGGTACTATTATTTGAATGACAACAAACGTGGTCATAGTACATTAAAAAAAGGACCATTCTTTAAAAACAGGATTCCATCTGTAATACATCATATTCACAGGCTTGCTTTTATTTTCACCCCCTATAAAGTCTCAAAATCTTAACCATTTCCAGGTAATGTACCATAATGAAAGTTTCATCAGATTCTTCAAGTTACCACTGCAACACTGCCTTTATTACTTTTAGGTCTTTACTGGTATTTAAAAAATTATACTATATATGTGTGTGTGTATGTGTGTGTGTGTGTGTGTGTCTGTATACAATAGGTTTGTCAGTGATATTGTTTGGAAAATAATATTTATCTTTAAAAACTATATTTTAAAATTTATCCAGTTCTTGGATTTTGAAATTAATCCTTTTGAAAAGAGTCTTTAAATATCAGATTACCACTTAAATGTATTTCATGCAGATCAGAGGTTGTTTTATTCAGGTAAGTGAGGGTTTCAATGGTAAATTCAACATTTTTAGCAAGTCAGACTTTATCCAAAACAATACTACTACACATGAGATTTTTGTTTAGCAGTACAGTGTAGCAAAAAAGGAAAAGTTTTCTTTTTATCATAAAGCAACACATTTGCACAGCAAGAAATCAAATAATATATAAAGATAAAAGGTAATTTCCTTCCATAACCCTTCAAATTCTCAGCCTCAATTCTCAGAGATAACTATAGTTAACAGCTTCTTGTATGTCCTTACAGAAATAGTGTGTTCATATACAAGCATATATTTGATGTCTTAATTTTTAACAAATAGGATAATACTAATTTATTTTTCCTTTTTAAGCTTAATAATATATTAATACCTTGGACATCTTTCTATCTTAACAAATCTAAAGCTATAAGTCTATTTATTAAACGCCTATTGATAAATATTTAGGTTCTCTGTTTTGGCTGGAATATTGAAGTGAAATATATATATTAGACAGATATAGATTTCACTTGGCAGAAGTGAATGAGTATAATAGGATAACTTTTTAAACATGTAATTGCTGGGTCAAGATATATGTGCATTTAAGATTTGACACACATTCCTAAGCTGCCCCCTGAAGAATTTATACCAATTTATAGTCCTACCAACATTATATAAGATGGCTTATTTCTCTATACCCTTGACCACAAAGCTTATTCAGCATTTTCATCTTTGCCAACTTGATAGGTGAAAAAATCCACCTTCTTTTCGTTGTCTTACCTTTGAGTAAGTTGAGTATCTTTCATGTTTAAAAGCCATTTGGTTTTTTTATAAACTGGAAGTTTATATCTTTCCTCATTCCCATTTTTCTTTGCATTATTGGTCATAGTCTTCTTGATTTATAATATTTAAATATTTATTTATAATTAAAGTAATTATTATTGATCTATAATATTTAAAATAATAAGATTTTAATGTTAAGAAAATTAGCTACTTTTTATTATGGGTGTTGGAAATATTTTTCCCAGCTTGTTCTACTTTTTGCCATACAAAGTGCTTTAATTTTATGGATTTAAATTTATCATATATTTCCTGTCTGGCTTTTGTGTTCATTGTCTTGCTTAGAAATAATTTTATCAAATTTTCTCATTTTCTTCTAGTACTTTATTAGCTTTACTCTTTAAATATATGTATCAAATCATTGAGCTATCTAAAGAAAGGAGTGGTATGGCCTTATTTTGTTTTCAAAATGATTAGTCAGTTGTTCCAAAACCATTTGTTTGAATTATTGGAGTTTTCCTCTCTAGTTTTAAAAGCTTTCCTTTATCATATACTAAATATCTATATGAGTCTACTCGGATATTAAAGCTTCCTTCTGGACTCTGCTATTTCTTATGTTGTCTATGCCAAAACAAACCTGTTTTATTGCTGTAGTTTTACATTGTAATCTCTGTAGGAAGTAGTCCACTCATCAGAATTCTTATTTTTAAAAAATTTTCAGTTGAGCCTTTATAACTTAATCTGTATTTTAGTTTATTTTTTCATACAGACTTTTTCTATTCAGCTTGTCAAGTTCTAAAAAAATGAAAGAAGAGAGAGAGAAAGGGGTGGGGAGGGATAAATTATTATCGTGATTAAGATCACTTTTCACTGATCAATTTGGGGTGAGTTAGTAACTCTACAATACTAAATATCTCTACCCGAGCTGGTTCCTAGTTTTTCAAGTTTTATTTTTAGAAGTAGAATTTTTAAGTTTTCTTTGTAAATCTTAATTTTTTTTTTTGCTAAGCGTATTTCAGATATTTTATATTTTTATTTTTTATAAATAGAATATGTCTAATTTTATATACTTACAGGACTATTTTATTTGCACTTTTTATTGAATGGATCTTTGGCACCTGTTAAAAAAATAGATCAAGTGGCATTTTTCCTTTGACCTAGTACTATGGTTAACTAACAGTTTTGCTATTATTGAACCATCCTTGCATTATTTGAATATATTCTATTCTATTAGGACATATTATGTTGTAAATATCCTTCTTGGTTGTATTTGCTAATGTTTTAGTTAAGAGCAATCCCAAATTTTCAGAACAAGCAAGAGGCGTATCTGTTTTATTTACTTTATACCCAGCACATAATACCTAGCCCTGTGCCTTAAGCAGAAAAATTCTCAGTAATTATTTGTGAAAATCAGGGTGGTTCCATGATTCACTTGGTTTGGTTTTCTCTTAACTCTTCTGGCCTGCTCTAGAAAGAGAATTTGTGACTAACAGCAATATAAAGACCAAGGAGTTAGTCGTGGAAGAATGCATACAAGTTCTTTGAAAATTATTTGTGTATTCACATGACTTTTTTGATTACTCATTATCTTCTTGGGTCCTTTCTTCCCTGAACAAGGGAAGAAATATTTCAGAACAAGCTGTTCTGAAATATTCTAAGGCATGGCTAGGGTGTCTGGTCTGAACTAAACCCATGTGGAGCTTAGGGAAGAACTTCAGCCTGACTTGGCAAATTCCTGAAGTTGGGTCAGTGGCCACAACTTAATTGGCATAGCTAAATTACCTAGCCAGGGTTCCAGGGAGCCACCCAGGAGCCCCACCAGTATAATTCCTAGGCACCTTTCTTTTTCCCTCACGCATAAGATGATAGTGAATTTCATTCACTCTTCCACAATGGTGAATTAAATCTTGCCTTTTGGTGGCCCCGGGAGCATCTCTACTGATGTCCCTGAAGAGCCCAATGGGCTAAGTGTGCAGGCCAGTTCTCTAAACAAAATCATATGTGAAAACCAGAAGAGTGAAAGAAATCTATGACCAAAGGTTACATTGTGTCAAAACAACCGGGATGACTGATGGCACAAATGAGCAGTGACTAATTATGACCACTCCACTCACCTGTGGTTATTCTAACACTCCCTTGGTGTTACAATAACACTGTATACAACTTCTTGCATACAACTATGTTTCTTTCTCCAACTTTTTCCCATGGCTCCTGTCTTGTGGTTGCATAATTGACTCAAAATCTTCAAAAAATTCCACATATCCCATTTTCTTCTTCCTAGTATTCCATGTTTCTATCTAATTAGCCTCTTTGGGCTTTTCTTATGGAAAGTTATATCTACTGTTTGATTTTAGGCAATACCCAGGGGGCTCTTGTACCCAAACACATCGTACTTCAATTACACTGACTCTCCAGTTGAAAATTCTATTTCAAATTAAATTGAATATATTGTTTTGTATCCCCAATTTAATAGATAGGAACATATTTATGAAAATAAGATCAAAACACCAGTTTATTTTGTTTTATGTCAACTCTCATAGCTTAGTAAAGGGGCAGTTGATACTGCTGATTAAATAAACAAGATGACAACCTAATGCAATGTTAATGACCTTCCCCTCTGGTGCAAGTACCTTTATAATATAAAATACTGTGAAATATAACTGCATTGACATCTGCTTAGGGACTATAGAAGCTAAGTCTTTCTCCATATGGCCAGGGTGAAATGCATTATTGAATTGGTTATTGGGATAATTAAAGTTGCAAATGACTCTTGCAAGGAACTTGCTGATAAACTGGTGAATTTACAGCCAGAGTAATTCAGTCTTAAAAGCTATACTTTTGGACAAGGATTATCATCTTTGACTGTTCTTGTGGCTCATGTTAGCTGAAAAATTCCAACATTTTACCTCACCTTGTGGTACAGAGACTTGGCATGGGTCCACTTCTCATGCTTCCTCCAGCATCTTTAAGCAGGAACCACAACCAGCAGATGATCTTTCCTATTGAATCACTCCTGCTTCAAAGATGAAGCCTTGCTGTGCAGTGCCAACTTTCACTTTTTCCACATTACATAATCCTCTTCTGTTACCCAGCATTTCCATGCAGCCATCATATAAGTGGAACCAGGAGTGTGGTTTGGTTAATGCTTCATATTGATATTGATGGGCTACAGAATAGCAGGTCCCTTGTTGCCTAGCAACGAAGCAAAGAGCCTCAGCCCACTGATCTCAGTATGAGTACCACTTGCTCATATGCAGCTCCACAATTGAGTGGATCGTTGCCTCATTCTCGATGATTCCCAGCCATATTTAGTGCCTTCATCCCACCCTGATGAGGCTTCTAATTAAATGCAATGATTGCACTGTTGTTGTTGTTTTTCCTCTAGTAGTCTGAAGTTTAATCATGTGGCATACGCTAATCCAAATGCCCTTATTTACTAACTCTGTTGTCACTGACTCTGGGGCCAGGCAGCTTGATTGATGGAAAATGAGATATTCGCTCATCATCCTAAATAGATGCATTAAAATTTACTTGGTACAGTTTTTCTTTCATTTGCTATCAATTCTCTTTCATAGTTTTCATCAAAGTTATGTTTCCATAACAACAGCAACAGTTAACTTGATTACTATATGTCAGGTACTTCATTTATGTTATCCTTTTTTGATCATTACAACAACACTATGGGAAAGATTAATATTATTCCATTTTTACATAGGAGAGCTGAAGTTCAGTGAAGTTTTTCTATTGAGTCAGGACCATAACCTAGTTAAGAAACAGCTGTGGTTCAAACCCAGATCTACCTGATTCCAAAGCATAGGTACATTGTATTGCTTCAGTAGATTAAGATCCAATGACAAAAATTATATACTTATTCTTAAAAGCTCATCCTGTTTCCCAAATCTAAATTGTTAACCTTAACAGTTTTCAAAATTCTGAATTAGCAATGACAACTTGCAATCACAAACTGTTGGAACATACCAGGTCTCTCATTAAACTAGAAAACTACAAGGGATTGCTGCTAGTGTGTCGCTTGCCTCAAGATTCAACCAAAGAAAATTATCTGATGAGAGTCCAGATATGTATAAGAATAGTCATCAGTAACATTTCCCAAGTGTTTACTCTGTACCTACTCATCAAAAGTAGCCTCTGACATGGGTACTTTTTTATCCACATGAAAGATGAATTAACTGAGATTTTACTTGGAGGAAACTGAGACTCTGAAAGCAGCTCCTCCTAAGCTACACTGTCAATAAGCAATAAAATCAAGGTTTAAGTCCAGAATTGTCAAATTCCAAAGACGGTCTGAATTGTTTGGATTTACACATCAGAGAAGAAAACAAAACTACTGGCAGAACACATTGACATTGTTCAAAGAGAGAACAATCTTAACACTCTTAAATTAAGTATGTAGCTACAATGTGTTGCTAATAATCATAACAATTATAATAACTGCAGGGACTAACATTTGCCAAGTGTGTAACTGGACACCCAACCCACTGCTAAGCACTTTGCCCACATCATCTCACTTGAGCCTTGCAACCACCCTGGGCTACAGGCACTAATAATATCCCCATTCTATAGTCAAGGAAAAATAAATTGGTTCAGGGTTATAAACAACTAAATTGGGATTAGCATCCAAATCAGTCCAGCCCAAACTCCAGCTTTCAAACTTGACACTCACTGCTGCCAGGTGTCAGCAATCTGTGGGGAACCAGTCACCCCAAGGAAATGTGAGAATATTTTTGGCCCTTTCTCCTATTGAAAAGTCACTACTCTCTCAAGAATAGTTTTGTCCATGTGTATACACTTTGGCACTCAGCTTAATATTGGAAGAAAGAGAGTGCCTCTGTGGGTAGGAAATGGTCAGAGAGAGGCAGGCCACACTTGTTTGCGTTAGCCAAGGAGGGGGAAAATTCACATTGGGCAATACCATGACTTTTGCTGAAGTACAGAGATGAGTGAGACTGAGAGCCAACAAGACAGAGGGAGTTACACGCTGTACTGTCTACCCGACCCGTCTACAACACACAAGTTAGCAGGCACTCCCCTGATCCAGTTTAGTGATGCCAAATAAAACATCCAAACGGCGCAACTCTAACTGAGCATCCTTATAGCTCTCGCAAACCATTATGGTTTAAAGTGGAAGGAAAATTATCCTGGGAACGCTGGCTCTGTTACTGGGAAAGCATTTGTGCTTGACTTGCTGAAGGACACTTGAAGATCCCAGAGCTACACTGCCAAGATTTATGTTCCAATCTTTCTGTCCCTGCTAACTAGAAGTAAGAGAGTAGAACAACAAACAGTGACATTATATCCCAGTAGCCAGAGGATGCCCTTTTTCACTTTGGTTGGCTTGGGATGGGGTAATCAGATAGCCAAGCTTATTAAAATTGTTTGAAACAAAACCAGAAATAGTTTCTGGGTGAGATCTAAGGAACTCCCTTATTAGTTAAGTGTACAAGGTTCACTGCTTGGACTTGGTAACATCTGTTTTGTTGCTCAAGAAATTTTTATGCTTACTACTGGTTCTTCCTTACTGATGCAAGACAAGTACTTTCAAATGTGCTCCTTGTTTCATAGGGGTTCCAAGGAGATGCTTAAAGGGCGTCTTTGGGGTCAGGGGTGCAGAGGTTAGCTCCAGAACAGCTCCTCTTCTCTGCCTTCTGAGGAATGCCTGTTGTTTCAATGCCTTTCTTCTGATAAGAGCACCCTGATTTTCTTTTTTTCTTTTTTTGAGACAGAGTCTTGCTCTGTCACCCAGGCTGGAGTGCAGTGGCACGATCTCGGCTCACTGCAACCTGCAGCCTCCACCTCCCTGGTTCAAGCAATTCCCCTGCCTCAGCCTCCCGAGTATCTGGGATTACAGGCACATGTCACCACTCCTGGCTAATTTTTTGTGTGTTTTTAGTAGAGACAGGGTTTCACCATGTTGGCCAGACTTGTCTCGAACTCCTGACCTCAGGCAATCCGCCAACCTCAGCCTCCGAAAGTGCTGGGATTACAGGCATGAGCCACCGCACCCAGCCAAAAGCACCCTGATTTTCCTCTAGAAATCTACAACTCCTTGTCCCTGTGTCTCAAGTAATATGGACTCCTGTGAACCATGCAGGGATGAGTGTAAAAGAGACTTGGGTCTAACAACCCGAGCCTCTAATCCATGTAATCCCAGAGGCAGTTCAAGGAAGGGCACTTGACCCAATTGGGGTCAGCGAGTACTGGGCTTGCTCAAGCCACATTTTAGCCTCCCTCCCTTTCTAGGTCTGTGATATGTCTAGAGTCTTGGATTCCTCATTTATGAACTAGGGATGGTGCTATCTATACTTAGAATGGTGCCTGGCAGGGAGTATATATTTTATAAAATATGAGCTATTATTTGTGAACGAATGGGGACAACTTCATTGCTCAATTTTACTAGATTCTTCCTGATTTTTCTATTTAGCAATTACCCAAAATGCCCTTTATAACATCTCCTTCTTCTCAAACAAAAATAGCAGCACCTTCTCATGATTAAGCCAGCCACCCTCTCTACCCACTCAACTTCCTATTCAATTTGTTCTCATTGCTATTCTAATCCTTCTCATTCCTGATTCTCGTGTGCATGAGGGACCTGGAGGAAGTTTGCCTCCTGCTGGGCATTTGATGCTCACAACACTACACTGCCCAATGTGATGATTCTCTGTCTTTTCATCCACCCCTACTCTCAGGATGAACTATTCTATTTGTAACACCCATCATGTGGTTATAACCAGGGTTCTATACAATGTCTATTTCTCTGGGTGAAATTCCACCTTTTTCCAGCGTTACCCTGAACTTACTTTAATTTACTTCAGTTTTGCCTTTTGCTCATTTTCCAAACTATCCCCCCTTTTTACACCAAGCAAGTTGATGGGCCCTTAGTTTTGACTTGCCTAAAAGAAATTTACAGGGCAGAAAAGTCAGAAGCTGAAGACAAGGGCTCCTCCTGACTTGAAAAAGTTAAAGCTCTCTGAGGATACGATCTTAGGTATCCTGAGACAAGAAGATGGGGCAGACAGAGAAATGTCTTTGAAAATAAGGCAAGAGAAAGGAGACATGTTTTTGAGCCTGGAAAAGGGGAAAGTCATCTGGCCATGGAAGAGCCAAATTCAGTGCCATTGATAAGCTCCACCCCTAAGGAGTTGGAATGGGAAGGCTGCCTTGTACAATTGAGGAGGCAGAACCCTGGGCAAAGGTTTTCCAGCCTTCTTCCCATGCTGTGAGTGGAGCACAAAAGTAGGGAGACTATAGGACCTTGAGAGAACCAGAAGGCCTGGATAATGAGGACATTAGCAGTAACCATGATGAATTGGTGATTGGGCATGATTTTAGGCGTCTGTGTTACCCAAGGAGGAGAGAGCCCCAACAATGACTGAGCTTAGCCTTCCTGCCATGCTGGCTGGTAGGATGGGCATGGAGAGTCTGACTCTAATCAAACTAAAGCATAGTAAAGAAATGAGATCATCTCAAACACTCAAGTGTGCACTGAGATTGATACCCCACAGATAGCAATCACAGCTTGCTGGGAAGCACCAATATGTGTGAATATGTCCATCAAGCCCTCATCAGAAAAGGGCTCCATCAGAAATGTGGACCCCCAGAACCTCTATGAAGTGAAATATTTTCATCTGAGGTCACAGCGTTAGCCCTCAACGTGAGTAGGAGTGTGATCACCAAAACACCTCCTTTAAAAAAAATCACTTCCTTAACCCCAGGAAATTCATCCATCATCATCCATCTGGAATTTTCTGAAGCCAAGACCACCAATCAATGTCAAAACCAGAATGAGAGGAAACTTTTTGAAGATGCACCCTCCCATCCTCTCATGTCATAGGTGAAAAATGGCTGGCTTTGTTTTCTATGCTTATAAAGGGGGGAAAAAATCAAGGCAGTTCATGATGCTTAATCTCAAGTATTCTCATTTCCAAATGCCTTTATAGTTCCCAAATTGTGTCATGAAACTGAGTTACAATCCCATTAAAATGCCACAGTCAATATTTTTTGTCTCATCCCCTAATACTCCAATCCCTGGCTATCGGCAGACAGTAAGGAAACTCCCCAATCCCAAGAATTTGGTTTAGGTTTATTTTGGCCGGGGAAGGAAAGGAGAATTAAGAAAAAGAGGAGAGGCTCAGAACAATGCCTGGCAATGCGGGGTCACAAGCCCTGTGAATTCGGGCAGTCTCTTCGCAGCGCGCTGGGTCTTGCAGCAGGCAGACAGGTGGCCCGGTCAAGTGCCATTTTGAAGGAGAGATGTGACCAGACTGAAAGAGTGTCCATTAGCCACCGAGTGCAGGAAATGAAACCTGTTAACCACGCAGCAGCTCATCCCCGGGGATAGAGGGAGCGTGCCCGCCTCGTGACTCAACCCAAAGACAATTATGGAATGCAAATATTTAGAAACTGTAGAGTCGTTTCGCTCTCTTCAGAGCACCAAGCACACCCGCTGCGTTCCCTGCTCCTTTCTCTGAAGGAGACCTGCTTCTGAAATTCCCTGGCCTGCAAGGATAAAAGGAAAGAACCTCTCAAATCAGGGTCTTTTTTTCCCATTCTGTGTTTATAAATCTCTGTCAAACATACATTGTTTTCTGGTCATAGATGTCCTCTTAATGCAGGCAGGTAGTTTGGTGTACATGAGGAGTTATCAGTGTTCTGGTAACTCAAAGCATGGGCTTCCTTGGGAAGGAATTTGAGAAGGAACAAGAGAAGAACAGGAAAATGATTAGAAACTTTCCACTTGATGTACTTCTGGCCTTGTAGACCCTGCATAACTCTCTGAGTGCAGAGGATAGGTTTGAGCCCCTTACATCTCCAGAAGAGTGCCTGGCACAGCACCTGGTGAATGTGAGTTGGGTGGCCAGCCAGACCTCCACATGGCAAGGAGCACTTGGTAGGGCTGGAGTAGAGACCTGCCACCAGCACTCTGTGGGAGGAGTGCTGCTGCCCTCCTTAAGGTCACTGATTTTCCTCTGAGCACCGCCGTGATTTTTTAAAGCAAATACAGAATATTAAAACTCTGCATAATTAAGGGTTTACTAAAGGAACATATAATAATCCCATATAATATGTAGCTAAAAACTACAGGAATTCATAATGCAGCTAGCTGATGCTCTGGAGTTACTCAGAGATTTCTTTTCCAGTTAAAGTAGAATCGAGAAGAAATTGTAAAATCAACCAGGAGTCCTGAGTATAAATCTTGAACTTACACCAATTTGTGCCTCAGGCCAGGAGCTCACCTGTTGTGTATCCAAGTGTGGTGGAGACAAAATGAAAGCAGAGGCAAATATCTAGCTAGAATACCTGGCCACACAAACCTGAAAAACATGACAAACTTGTGTCTAGACGAACGGTGGCTCCTTCCAAAAGTTAGACTGAAATGTTAAGTGCTGAAACCAAATGAAATCCATTCATGGGCTCACTGACCAGGTTCAGAATGAGATGATTGTCCATCTTAGGCAGTAATTGTGACAATTGTTTATGGCAATTACACCTCTACATCCTGCCCTGCCCACCCCATCTCCCCTACCGTCTCTGACAGTAACAGACTTTCCTTCCAGCCTCATCTGTAACTCGATGTGCCTGGTGATCCACCGTCTAGTGCATATTATAAACCATGTAACCATAAAATATGAAATGTCAAGATCATTGAGAATCAGGGTACAGGGTACTATGTGACTGTGCCATATTGCTTTTTTAAATCTCAGAACTGACAAGCAGTTAGCTGACTTGATGGGATGAAAATATAAGGTTTGACTAAAGCACAATTCCAGGTGTGGTCCAGAACCAACAGCGTCAGTCAGCATCACCCGGGAAATTGTTAGAAATGAAAATTATCTGGCCTTGCCCGAGACCCACCGCATCAGAAACTCTGAGGATGAGCTCAGCAATCTGTGCCTCAACAGGTCCCACAGGTGAATCTGATGCAGGATAACATTTGAGAACTAATGGATTCGAAATGGAGGCTGATTATTTAAGGGACCTGACATAATTTCCTAACTCAGAGTGGCCTTCCGAGTGGTTCTGTAAGAGCCTGCTTCAACAATGTTTCATTCCTTCCCTTTTGGAATTGTCTTCAGAGACTAGAACCAAAGTGGAACTTGTTTGTTCACGTGTTTTCTTCATTGGATGGCCTTTTATAAAAAGCCAAGTCACACGGCTTGAGATTTGATCCATCTCTAAATGACTTTTGTCAATTTTTCAAACTCAGATTCAACCTCAGAGGACAAAGGTTTATTTCGTTGAGGGTGTTCAGAAGAATGTGCTCCAGGGGATTGTCCGCAGGTGTGTTTACTGTGACTTTGAGCGCCTGTTATGTCCAGTCTTTTCTCTGGATTTGTTAAATATAGCATCCACCTGGAACAGTCTGAGAATGTGGCTAGGTAAGGATGAGGCCCAAATACAAAATAACAAAGGACAACCTGATATACCAGGAGGCACCAGGTTGTAGGTCAGAGGTCAGATAGCACCAAGAAAATAGATGTGTAAAGCTTCTAGGACAGCTCAGCTTGCATCGTTTGGATTCTAAGGGTATTTTTGACGGTATTTTCATGATGAGCCATGAAACAGCTGCCACATTTTGACGGAGATATAGCGATATAGTGAGGGCAAAATACCATGCAGAGTTTACAGAGGAGTTTGAGGAGCAAGATGTCTCACAGGCTAATAAAACAAAATTCCACTCCGTTTAGTAAGGCTATCAACACCTAGTTTTCCCATTTGACCCGCATAGTGTTTCCCAGTGAAATGTAGCTTGTGCATAACTGAGGTTTGGGAAATATTGAGAGGCTGGAATGACCCAAAGCATCCCCATGCTATGGGAATCAGACAGTGGCTGGATTTACACATAACTCAGAGAGAGACGTTTTCACAGAGCTCCTGTAAAGCAATCCAAAGTGCCATATTTTAAAAAAACTTCCTCATGTGGCTGCCCACTCCCATTTGAGGAGCAGCCAAAATGTCAAAAGGACAAGAGGAGAGGTTTCTGTTCTGATATTGACCAGAAGCCTTGACTAATTTCTTTGATAGTCCAATATTAATGACTTCACCAAAACCTACAACTAGGTTTTTTGAAGCAGTAAGTTATTTAAATTTTATATGTCCCATGGCCCTATTTCCCATTGCGGGAATATTAGGAGTAAATGTTTTTTCTAAATCAATTCGTGAAATAGAATAGGAATAAAAAGAACAATTAAAAAGCCTTTGTTGTAATACTTTGTTGTATTTCACCTGAAGGGCCCCCAGCAAGGACTAATAAAGAGAGCAAATTCAAATGGGATTTGCCAATGTATTGGTCAGAAATGCATTCGGCTCCATTAACAACAAACTGACAGTAGCATAAACACATAAAGAAGTGTTTGTTCACATAAGAAGCCTATAGAGTAGCAGTTTGGCGTCAGAAAGATGCCTTCAAGAATCCAAATTTTTCTCTTATTGGTCTTCTATCCTTGTCTTGTGCTTTTGGCTTCTGATGACAACAGAGAAGTACCTCCAACGTCACATATTTCATGTAAAAGAAGAAAGAGGAGATAAAGTACTAGCACATTTCTGCTTACAGCTCGTTGGCAGAACAATCACATGGCCATATCTGGCGGTTAAGAAGCCTAGAAAATCAGGTTTTAAACTTTCGAAACCTCTGAAAGAGAGGAGGAGGTTGGGTCAACTAAACTAGAGTGTGTTATTGTAAACAGCATAATAAATAGCAGATGCCTGGACTGATATGTCCTAATGCATTTCAGCAAACATTGTCAAGGGCCTACTCTTGTTAAAGGTGCACATGATACAATGTGATAAAGATGAAAATAACACCAAGTGTATGAGCAAAGCCTTTTGTTTTGTTGGAGGGGTGAGGGAAGGTTGTATAGACTAGGTCAGTGCTCCTCAAGCATTCATGTGCGTTCAAAACACCTTGAGATTTTGGTAAAATGCAGATGCTGATTCCATAGATGTGGGGTGGGGCCTGAGATTCCACATTTATAATAGGCTCCACGGAGATGTTGGTGCCACAAGTCTGAGGAGCACACTACGAAGAGAAAGTGTTTACATAACATGTAAACAGAGCCTAAAGCACGGGTAGCAATTCACCAAGTTAAAAAAAGGAGTCTACCCGAGGCTGGGGGAATAGCAAGTACAAACATACATGCATCCTCATCTATGCAGGACTTTGCCACACTCTCTGGAGAGTATCTTTTACATATGTGAATGTATTCACACGCATATGTGAATGGATGTTTCCAATAAGCACAATAAGTAGATATTATATATTTTATCAATTGTACTATATGCTCATGGCTAGTGAGTGGCCATGCAAATTCTCAACTAATGAGGACCCTATCACACTCTTCTAATACAATTCGTTGGGTTTTTTCTTCTGTGACTTTTCCTTCTGCTATTTATGTTACGTTTTAGGGAACAGGTTTCACTTATAATATTTGGGGAAAAACTTCCACTATTAGTTCTGGAGCTGTTTAAGGAAAGAGGAAGAGAACCATGTTAGATCTTAAAAAGCAAGGTTTACCACAGGGTCACTTCAAGAAAATGGTTAAGGACACAAACAATAAGGAGCATTCCTTAAATGTTATAAAACCTGTCATAAGCATGACTGGAGCTTGGGGTGACTGACTAACAATTGCGTGACCCGTGGCCTGGAAAAAACTATGGCCAGAGGGACGTTGTGATTTCAGAGGATTTGACAAAATTCAAAGAGCCATTTCTTACACCTGATGCTAGGAATGGCTCTTTGGGGGTATCATGCTGACATGACCCCACATGTGGTTAGTTCAGGTAGCATTTCCATTTCCAGGAGCTAATCCCCCATACTAAGTGAGCATTGCCTTTTTGGGCACATTTGAGAGACCAGCAAGTAGCCTGATGTTCTAGAGCACAAGACAAGAGGAGAGGGATGGTAGCAGATGAGGCTGGAAAGTCAGGTTGGTTAGGCATGCTGAGGCCCTCCTGCCCTCAGCCTATGGGCAGTTCAGAACTACCAAAATTCATAAATCAGGGAATATCATAATCACACTCAGGCTTTAGATAACTTTGTGGGCAATGCAATGGATAGAGGCAGGGAAAGTGTAATGTCTAACCTGAAGTTAGGCCAGGTAGAAGGAGAGATGATGAGACCCTGAATTAAAGCAGTGGCAATAGGAAGGGAGAAAAAGAGCAAGATTCAATAGTTAGGTCAAAGGTAGGCTCAGCTGGGTAAAGGAATTTGTAAGATGTGTGCTTGAAAAAAAGAGAAGTTGAGGATGACTCTAAGACCAAGGTAGCAACTCGGATGAGCGAAATCTATTTTTTCATTTACATTTGAAAGTCTTCAGTTGTTCATAGGTCCTCCACACCCATTTGCCTTGTTCTTGGTCATTTCGTGTACCTGTGACACCAGCCAGAGTCTGAAAGATTTTGAGATTGAGCCCAAGGGTTCTGGCTGGGCCAACAGGATGAATAATAGTGCCTCCAACTGTGAGAATGAATACAGGAGAAGATAACGTCTGCAGGAGGAAGATAATTCAGAGTTTTACCAATAGAGAGGAGAGTGGTTTGGCCCTCATGGGTTGAGGACTAGCCTGGACCTTGATTCACTTTTTCTGTGACCTTAAGCCAGTTCTTTTGGCTTTCCAGTAGCTATAAAGCAGAAGAAAACATCCACCGCCCTGTGGATAACTCCCCAAAGCCACTAGGCTCATAATATTGATCCTGGCCCAGTACACACTAATCAGTGTCATCTCTCCTCTTTATAGGAAACTTTATGAGCCCTCATTTCCCTGCGCACTCAGCTCTCTAGACTCAGAAAGTATCTGCTGATAGCCCACACTCCCAGTGCTTCCCCAGAGCAGTGCTGCCTGTGAAATAAAAACCAAGAGGGGAAGAAAAACCAGTCCGGGTGTATCAAGTTTCTCTGGGACCCACCATTCAATTCTCAGTATGCAAGAATTTTTAGAAACAGTCCAGTGTTTATTTTCATGGTTGCACTAAAGACCTCTGGAAATACCATAGATAACCACAGCATCAATAACTATTTAATTTATTACATTTGCACATGCAGATGGAAAGAAACTGATCTTGGCATAAAGACAACAACAAACAAATGTAAATTACAAATCAGACAGTCAAATTGGAAATTGAAGAAGAAAAGACTCAAAATCTGCCTTATGTTTTTCCATTCCCATGTAGTATTAAGTTATCAGATCCTTTTATGTTTTATTTCTACTAATCTGATGTCTCTCTTCAGTAAACGAGTTTTTCTTTTTTTCTTCTTATGCATTCATTTTTTTTTAAATAAGGCACTGGGGCTAGTCCCAGGGAATGCAAAGATCAAATAAGGCCCTGCCTAGTTAAGTCATGTTTCAATCTTATGTCTTGTGCAAAGTTTAAGTCAAAAAAAAAATTTAGCAGATGAATTTAACCTATTAAATGTCACAAAAACCTCTTTTAAGCTTATGCTTTTTAATAAGGAATTGGGAATAAACTAAGCTGACAGTAGAAAAAATCAAGTTCTATACTGGGTACCTTCATGATTATGCCATTTGGTCCCCAATTATCTCCCATATCTGTTTATTTCCTCAAGCTGAAGCATCTTCATTAGGTCAAATGCATAAGTAAAAATTACTAAACTGAAAGCCCACGGGTGACTTTTTCTTCCAAGTGGCACAGCTACAGTTTCTCTCCACCTGCTAATGAGCAGTCCCAGTAGGTTTTGCTCAACCCATGGATTTCTATTTGAAATCAGAAAAGTGAGGCCGGCCACAGTGGCCCACACCTGTAATTCCAGCACTTTGGGAGGCTGAGGTGGGGAGATCACCTGAGGTCAGGAGTTCGAGACCAGCCTGACCAACATGGCAAAACCCTGCTTCTACTAAAAACACAAAAGTTAGCCAGGTGTGGTGGCAGATGCCTATAATCCAAGCTACTTGGGAGGTTGAGGCAAGAGAATCACTTGAACCCAGGAGGCGGAGGTTGCAGTGCCCTGAGATCATGCCACAGCACTCCAGCCTGGGCAACAGAGCAAGACTCCATCTCAAAAATAATAAATAAATAAATAAAACAATAGTGAAACTAGTTCATTTTCAGTTTCCCAAGACCTTAAACCTGGTCCACATTACTATCTACTCTCACTTAGACCAACATCTAAACCATCTAATTCGTGTCTTACTTTCTCTCTTGATCCCTGCATCCTATTCTCTACACTATAAACAAAGTAGTCTTTTGAAAACACCATCTAATTTCATTAACTCAGTGCCTACAGCCCACTGTGGCTCTTGGGGTAACATACCAGAATGCTTAGCATGATGTTATACCCAGCAAGACCTACCTACCCCAACATCGCCATATTTGGCTTATACTGTGCTTCTGTTTCCCCTATTATTTGTTCTCATAGCACCATATAGCTCTCTTTGAAACCCTTTGCAAGGTATAATTTTAGTTAATTACTTGATGACCCTCATTTGATAATAAACAGCAAGAGAGCAAAGACCATGTCTATTTTGGCTCATAGTTATATTCCTGGTAGGTAGCTTAAAGACTTACGTATAAAAGCCTTTAACTATGTTTTCATTGCATGAATGAAGAAATACATAAATAAATGGTCAATTGTTTTCTCAACCACTAGGTACCGTTTTTAGTAGTCAGAAAACATTTAAGGGATGAAAACTATGTCCATTTCGTACAATTCTATAATAAATATTACCTTCTAAATGTCAGGGCCTTGGTGGTAAGTTATCAAGGGAATCTGTAAAATAATACATATTTATACCTTTCCAGAAGAATGAAGGGAGAGGGAAAACATAGTTATGATCCATTATCTCTGAAATTCTCTGCAATTGTCTAAATGTCCCAGTTGTTGAATGAATCTTTAACTCCCTAGAAAAGTACTGTGTGTTCACCAGGGCCTGTCAGGGGTTAGGGGGCAGGAAGACGGAGAGCATTAGGACAAATAACTAATGCATGCAGGGCTTAAAACCTAGATGACTGATTGACAGGTGCAGCAAACCACCATGGCACATGTATACCTATGTAACAAACCTGCACGTTCTGCACATGTATCCCAGAACTTACAGAAAAAAAATACTATGTGTTTTGTTTATAGAAAACATGAATTTTGTGGGTTTTTAAAAATAAATAGCCAATTATTTTCCAAATGCTATAGAAAACATTCTTGTTTGTTTCGATTTTATTTACATACTGGCCCACCTTTTATAGCATACTAGTTGTTAGACATTGGACCACAAAGACGGATAAGACAGACCCAATGTTCTTGAAAATATCTGAGCCCCACAAGGCATGACTCTCTCTTAAACAATACTAAGCAGTAAGAATTGCAATAGAAATGTGCGTATGTCCCAAATGAGAAGGAACTGATATGCCAGGAAAGTCTAGAAACTTATTTTGAGGTTTATATGATCAATACATCCAAGAAGTTTATAACACTTGGCCATGCATAGTATATACCAAGTGAAAAAGAATGCCCTTTCTTTTGTGTGTGTAGTTAAGTATTGTGTCCAATTAAAATTTCATCTGAACAAGATCTTTCTTAACCTCTGATTCCTGTGTAACTTCCATTGTCCTGAATTGCTTTCTTCATTTCTGATTTTTGACTCTTGTTACCAATTTTGTCTATAGCAGGGGTCCCCAGTCCCTGGGCCACAGACTGGTACTGGGTCATGGTCTGTTAGGAACCGGGCTGCACAGCAGGAGATGAGCAGCAGGTGAGCAAGCAAAGCTTCATCTGTATTTACAGCCACTCCCCATCACTCACATTACCACCTAAGCTCTGCCTCCTGTCAGATGAGAGGCGGCATTAGATTCTCCTAGGAGGAGGAGTTCCTATTGTGAACTGCACATGCAAGGAATCTTGGTTGCGTACTCCTTATGAGAACCTAATGCCTGACGATCTGTCACTCCTCCTATCACCCCTAGATGGGACCGACTGGTTGGAGGAAAACAAGTCCAAGTCTCCCACTGATTCTACATTATGATGAGTTGTATAATCGTTTCATTATATATTACAATGTAGTAATAATAGAAATAAAGTGCACAATAAATGTAATGTGCTTGAATCATCACAAAACCAACCGCTGCTCCTGGGTTCATGGAAAAATTGTCTTCCACAAAACTGGTCTGTTGTGCCAGAAAGGTTGGGGACCACTGGTCTACGGCATTTTCCTTCAAGTGACCTCCAAGTAGTCAACCTTCACTACACTAACAACTTTGTCTCCTGCATCATGGACAGAACCAGTAAATAGACTCCTGATCAGCCCTATAGTTCATCCATCCCTCCAACCTAGGCAAGACCTGTACATGTGTTTTATGTAAAGAGGAAGATAGACGTGAACACAAATAAAGTACAACACCAGCAAAAGCAAACAGTGTGGTGGTATGAGAGGCTGCACAGCATGTACTTGAGAGTATGTGTTCTAGAGTAAGAAGTCAGATGCTATCTCTTATTAGGTGGATGAAATGAAGCAAGTTACTTAACCTCAATCATGAATGAGAATGATAATGATAACCATCTCATAAAGCAATAGCAAGTATTAAAGTAAAGAATTTATGTAATATGCTTAATACAGTACCTGGTACCTAAAGGACAAACAATAAACAGTAGACATGACAATGATTAACAAAGGAATTATAAAGATGTGTATAAAATGCTGCAGGAAACCAAATCAAGTTATGAGTGACTCTGCTTAAGGAGAAGTTCACTGAAGGAGAGACATTTGAGCTAAACATCGAAGAGTAGAGGGAAGCCAGGAGGGAGACTGGCAAAATGACATTCAGAGAAAGGAAACGTCACAAACTAAAAATAAATGGTAGATTTGAGGCTTAAGAGACTACAGAAAAAAATAAATGATAAGCTTACTTGAATCAGGGGCTCAGCTATGGATCACAGAGAAGAATCTAAGCTAAATCTTGGAGATATTTCCTAGAATGGATTTCAAGGTGATGGCATAAATCGTATTAAAGTCGTTTGTGTGTAAAGTATATGCCATTAACAGCCTTGACTTCACCATATGGAGTCGTTATTAAAAGCTCACTCTCTTCTTTGAAGACATTTATAGGGAACTGCTAAGTGTTTTTATAATCATGATTATCAGCTACTTCTGTTGTTGAAAATTCCTCTTAACATTTTGCTGACCAAAGTGCACATTTTCAGGGTCAAACTATAAATTCAAAGATATAAGCCACGATTTCCTTGTTTTCTCAGAGGCTACGTCTGGGCTCTGGAAAGACATTCTTCTAAACTCTTCCAAAAATACACTTTTGGTCATCACATTCAAATAGAACATTCTTCTTGAAGCTTACTATTTTATGTCAATGTCTGTCTCTGTCTCCCCACACCCCCATGCTGGCCCTTCTCACTCTTTTTGTCAGTTCAAACTCTTTCATGATTGGCACCCTCCCTGTGAGACTTTGAACAATTTGGTATTTTGCTTATGTTTGTTTTTAGCCTCACATATGCTATGAATCACCCAATACTTTCTACTCCATTACTACCAAGTTGACATTTGAGAAACACAGTTTGCTATTTTATTTTCCTCTCCCATTATTCATTCGGCCCCTCCAAATGTATTTTTTTTTTTTTACACATGAACCCGGTACTAAAAATACACATCACTTGAAGGTTCTGCCAAAATACTTAGTGAATGAGTAATTCAACTTATCCAAGACCAAAAGAAGTATGGGGGTCCTCGGAAATGAATGAACCAATTTGTCTGAAACCTGACTTCATTAAGACAAAAATGTGTGACTATATGGGATATAAAGTCACTGAGTCAGTCTGACATTCAATGCAGACCTCATGTCAGCCTTCAGGAATTGACATCCTTCCCCAAATATTGCAGGTTCAGCCAATGTTCTTATTCACAGCACAAGCATAGTGTGACCCCTGTGTTCTTTTTTAAATTTCTTTATGGCTCTAATCTTTATCTATGTTTATTTGCTTGTCTGTATGACTTTCTGTGCTGTTTTCCCAGCACAAAATCAGTGCCTTGGACAGGGTAGGTACTCAAATTTGTTGGATCAATTGTCAACCCCAAAGTCCAATAAGCCCTAACTATTAATTCCTTTTTTAACTTATATTATTCTTAAGAATAAAATAATAGCATGGTTATAATTCATGACTCCCTGCCACATGGCTAGAACTGTGCTAGCATACTAATAGAGCTATACAACATTATCCAGTGTCATCCCCACAGCTTCTCGGGGTGATCAATACTTGTATCTCATTTCGCGAATTTTGCAGACTATTGAAGCTCAGAGAGGTTAGGTAATTCATCCAAGGTCACATAGCCCAGAAGCAAAAGCTTAGGTCTTAAGTCTCAGACTGCTTTACCAGTTTATCATACTGCCACTCCTTACCATCAAGTGCCATGTATCTTCATCAAATAAGTCCTTTTTTGTTCAGTCTTGATTGGAGCTAAAGAAAGGAGTTGTCGGTGTGAGTGACTTGCTTCCCCTCTTCTCATATGCTGCAAAGCATTAAGGATGATTATTCACCCTCCTGCTTCTTGTCCCTCTGGCTACTTCAGTTCACCACACCCTTTGGGAAAAACAAAACAAAACTAACCTCTTTTCCAAAACTCATCCATCTTTCCCAGTTATATTTCTTTTCTTTCTTTCTTTTTTTTTTTTTTGTTTGGAGACGGAGTTTTACTCTTGTTGCCGAGGCTGGAGTGCAGTGGTGAATCTCGGCTCACGGCAACCTCTGCCTCCCGGGTTCAAGCAATTCTCCTGCCTCAGCCTCCCAAGTAGCTGGCATTATAGGCATGCACCAACACGCCCGGCTAATTTTGTATTTTTACTAGAGATGGGGTTTCTCCACGTTGGTCAGGCTGGCCTTGAACTCCTGACCTCAGGTGATCCACCTCGGCCTCCCAAAGTGCTAGGATTACAGGTGTGAGCCACTGTGCCTGTTCTCCCAGTTATACATCTAAGCAAATCTGGGGGGATCCAAGCTTCACAGTAAACTCCTACCTAGTTCATAAGCTCAAACTAGTTCATAAGCTCCCCGTGATCCTGAGGGATTTCACAGGCCACTGGAAGTGTGTGACCAACTGCATCAAAGGTGGCTAACTCTCTAAAAAAAAAAAGCAAACCAGGGGAAGGACCGCCTTCGTATGCTCTTTGCTGTTTTCCTTCTGGATCCAGTTCCATGCCTCTGCTGGGACTTTTAAAGATCTCTGGCTTTATTTACTCTCTCCACTTCATCTAGTGAGCCTTGAGTCATAGCCACCAGCCATCCAGATAAGGTAACCACTTCTTTCTTCTTTCTTGCTTGCTTGCTTTTGTGCTTTCTTGCTTGCTTTCTTCTTTCTTTCTGTCTTCCTTCCTTCCTTTCTGTCTTGTCTTGTCTTGTCTTTCTTTCTTTCTCTTCCTTTCTTTTTTTTCTTTCTTAGATTTTACAATTCACTGAATTTCCCCTGCATTGATAGTTTATTTCCCAGCAATATAAACTCCAAATCTCGAGACTTCAAGTCTCGGTAAATGTAACTTCCTCACAGTACTTTCTGATTATCCAAAGCAGAATTGATGTCCCCACAAAAGTTTGCACAAACTCTGCAATATCACTTACCACACAGAATAAATAGCTGTTTACCTGTCGTCTACCCACTGCAGACTTCCAACACCCTGTGGTCAGGAATTACATCACATTAATCTTTCTACTCCCCACTAATCATCTGCCATTTAGTAGATGCTCAATAAATGTTGAATGAGTTTTCCGTCCACACAGGTTGTTCATCCTCTGTTGGAACACTTCTAATGACAGCTCACTATTTCAAGATCTAGTCATTTCTATTGTTGTACAGATATAATTATTATAAGGTCAAAGTTTTTTCTTACATTGGACTGATCTCAGTGTCTCTGACGTTTCCCCCTTCCGTTCTGGTTTGGCCCTCTGGACCCACCCAGATGAAGCTGGCTCCTCATTAGGGATTTAAAGACAGCAAACATGCCCTCCCTAACTCTTCTCTCCTCCAAGTTAAACAGCCTCCTTACTTCTAGTGAGGGTCTGCACATGAGGGCCTGGAAATCTTAGCCATCCTGGTTCCTCTTCCCAGGATAACCTCTAATCATCAATATTCCTTTAAAAGAGGGCTACCATACCACATCCCAGACATGGAAGCAATACTGAGTACTATGGGATTCTACTAAGCTGGGCACTATACTTTTACAAATAACCTTATTAACATATTTTTGGATATTCTGTCAGTTCTTTCTCTGGTCTTTTTTTTTTTTTTTTAAACAGTGAGGAAATCAGATTTCTACTGAATCCTGCTACAATTAATTTTGTAACCTTAAAAGTAAAACTTTATATATGTCGTTGTTAACAACTCTTATTTATTTGGGATTTGGGGGTATTTAGGTCTAGAAGACTGAACTCTGAATATAATAATAATAATGATAATTTTATAATTAGCGGATGCCCTCTCCACTTTGATAAGCCTATAAACAATTAGGTTATTACAGATCCAGATCCCTTCATCTCTGTGTCCTGCCATCCCTCAATTGTTCCCTGGCTGTCTTCCCAACCCATAGTCACAAAGTGTTTGCAGCAGTTCAGGAGTCATAGCTAATGACAAGAATAGCCTCCAGAGAAAGAAGAAACCCAGTCTCCGCTGGGACCCCTTTTAAGATAAGGAAAACCTTTGCCAGAAGCTCCCTCAGCAGACTTCCCCTGGTATCTCTGTGGCCAGAAGTGTGACACATGCTCATGCTAGTCTAGTCATTGGCAGGTAGAGGAGATTGCTGTTTTTGACTTAGATCAGTCAGACCCATCTCCAAGCCAGGGATGCAGTCATTCTCCTCTGAAGTCCCTGGGTTTGAGGAACAAGGTGGATCCCTGCATACAACTGGTGTTTTATTAGCAAGGAAGAAGGAAAGAATGAAGGTTGGGTAGATGCGTAAGAGTCTGCTATAATCCTCCTGTCTCTTCTGATGTTAACTGCTCCTCGCCGTCATAGCTTTGATCTCTCCAGCTTTCTAGGTCTGAGCTTCTGAGCTTTTCCTTCATTTATTTCATCACCACCTCCACTGGCTTTAATACGTCACTAGTTGGTTGATTTTTGCAAGGACCAGACTCATTTTAAAAGAATAACTTGATATTAGCTTTATAAAATAAACCATTTAATATTTACAAGCCATAAATCAAATACAATTTCTTTCCAGAATCATTGTAGACTATCAGTCTGCCAGCATTTATATCACCTGATTACCACCTGGGCAGGGAGAAATTACTCAGTGATGTGATAAAGAGCATAAGAAGAAAACACTGGCCTGGATTCTTTACCACATTGATCTGGAACTCATGGCCATGCCTCACCTGTGCTGAGAAGAGATTGCAACCCAGCTTCTAGACTTCTCCAATTATCTGTGTCTTTTCCCAGAACCTGCCCCTCTGTCCTATTCCCCATGTCTTCCGCTTCCTCTGTCTGACACTAATTACCCTTTGGGTAACCATTTAAATATTTTGACCCCTTGTGGTGTTATTTTATATATATATATTTTTTCGTCCATGGTTTCCGGCTCATAACTCCAATAGTCCTCATTATGATGTTGGGGCACTTTAGTCCTCAAGAAACAGAGTCTCTCTCTCTCTCTGACTTTCCCCTGTCCTTCTTTCACTTGCCCAAGGCAGGACTCTAGTCTGATCTTGGGTCAAAAGACTCTCATTCCAGAGAGAGTCCTGCCTCATACCCTAGAGGAAGGCATGCTACGCAGAGGCCAAGAAAAGTCTGAACAGACAGGCCTTGCTGGGTTTAAATCATGTACATTTTGTCCAATGACATCTCTACACAGTTGCCAATCATGCCTGTGTAATGAGACCTCCACAAAAACCCTTAAGGACAGGGTTTTGAGAGTTTCTGGATGGCTGAACACATGATTGCTGGAAGGTGTGTGCCCAGGGAGGACACGGAATTGCAGTACCACTCCCTCCATGCCTCACCCTATCTTCATCTGTATCCTTTATAAAATCCTTTATAATAAACCACTAAATATGTTTCCCTGAGTTCTGTGAGCCACTCCAGAAAATTAATTGAACCCAAAGAGGGTGTCATGGGAATCCCAACTTAAAGCCGGTTGACTTAAAGCCCTCAGATCAGATCTGAGGGTACGGGCAGCACTCTCAGGGACTGAGCTCCCAAACTGTGGGATCTGACACTATCTCCAGATAGATAGTGTTAGAACCGGTGTCCACTGCTTGGTGTGTGGGAAAAAGTCCTATACTTTTGGACACAGAAATCTTCTTCTGTGTTGATGATTGTTGTGATGGTGAGAGAGTAAAGGGAGAACACAGTTTAAGAGAGTTCCACCCATCTAGGCACAGCAAGTACTCTGCTTTGAGATTTCAGACCACAAGGTGACTGCCTAATACAGTGCTTATCCCAATTTAAGGCTTGTTGCATTATCAGTCTCTTCTCTTAAGTCCCTAAATAAGCTCATGAGCAACAGGCACCATATCCATATTGCTTACTCTTGTACCCCTAGTGCTTAGCACACAGGTGAGGGTCACTGATCATTTTTTTTTACTTAACAAGTAAATGACCAAATAGCATCTGTTAACATTACAGCACCACATTCTGTCTTACCCTCTGCTAGGCTAACTATTTTTAACTATGCACCACAGAATATAACTTCTCATTGTTATGCCATGATCCATTTGTGACTGGGGAGGGTGCAAGTCCAACTGTGTAACTGGCTCTTTTCTTGACCAGTGTGTCCATATACCTGTCATCTTTATCACATCCTGCTCTGACCTGCTTCCATAGCTGTCAGCTGGGGCCAGGACTGGGACTGAGAGAAGCCCACTGGATTCCTGCAGGAACAGGGTTTCCCAAAGCATTCGGAAGCAGGGTTTATATGCCATTGGTGGTACTTGCAATGATTTTAAGTAATACTGTTCTCTTATTGATTCTGTGCTTATTTCTATGGTTAGCTTCTATTCATGGCAATAAAACTTGTTTTCCATTTTCAGTAGTAATTTACTTTTATCTTAGTTTCCTTTTTATAAAAAAAAAAAAAAAAAAAAAAGGAGTTTTTAAGTAAGCTTTGTTTGTAATAGCCAAAAACTGAAAGCAATTCAAATGTCCATGGATAGGTAGACAGATAAACAAAGTGTGGTATAGTCACAATATATCCATATTAATGATAAGTTAATAAGTAAAAAGGAATAAACTATCAATACATGCAACAACAATACATGAATTAATTTCAAAACCACACTGAGTCAAAGAAGGCAGGAAAAAAAGAGTACATGTACTTATAAAAAATTCTGTAAAATGCAATCTAATACATAGTGACAGAAAGTAAATCATTGGTTGCTTGGCGATGGAGGTGAAGTGCGACATGCATTAAAAAGCAACATAACATAATTTAAAAGAGAAATGGATTTTTTAAAATTCATTATCTTAATTGTGGCGATGGTTCCATGGGTAGAAATACATGTCAAAACTGATTATATTTGTATACTTGAGACATGTACAGGTTATTCTATGTCAATGTTTCCTCAAAGTTGTTAGAAAGATAAACTCGATTGTGTAAGGACTTGGGAGCCATTGGCACAAAGTTTTAATTAAGTTCTAAGTACAAAGGGAAGCTACTAGAGGCTTCTAAACAAGGAAAGATGATTTGGTTAAACATTTCATGTAACAGATTCACTTAAAGCATGTTTTTTTTTTAAAAAAAAAAAATTCTTATGTGAAATATCCTCACAAATCTCAAAATCTCCCCAAATAAAGCAGGCATACACAATTAATACTTGCTCATAACTAATTGCTGATACTTTGGATTAGTTAGGAATTTTCCCTCCTAAATGCACAGGAAAATCAAAGCTGGAGTGGGGAGACCACACTGAGTTTAGTGCAGGGTGAATAAGAAATAAGCAGAAAATGTGGAACTAAACATGCCTCTTCCCACAGTAAATTGAGGAAGAAACGATGACCAAAGACACGGAGCACATCCACTAGGCATTTCCTGCGTAAAACTCACACCATAGGAGCTGTTCTCTGAAAAGAGTGAAAATGTCTGGGAGACTTGAGGAAGCAAATATATATGTGCTGTATTTCTTTCATAAGAAGATAAGAAACGAGCCAGAATGTATTGAACCAGGAAGCTTGACTTCGATAGTGAGCGAGGATCACAAAACGTGAATAAGAAATGAGATCACATACCACATGGTCCAGGTTTGGCAGGACCATTCGAGAGAGCACAGCCTGTCTGAGAGCCCCACGTTCATGTTTTTTTAGAAGAGGCATGAAAAGAAGTGACCTACTTTGGGAGGCCGAGACGGGCGGATCACGAGGTCAGGAGGTCGAGACCATCCTGGCTAACACGGTGAAACCCCGTCTCTACTAAAAATACAAAAAACTAGCCGGGCGTGGCGGCGGGCGCCTGTAGCCCCAGCTACTCGGGAGGCTGAGGCAGGAGAATGGCGTGAACCCGGGAGGCGGAGCTTGCAGTGAGCTGAGATCCGGCCACTGCACTCCAGCCTGGGCGACAGAGCGAGACTCCGTCTCAAAAAAAAAAACAAAACAAAACAAAACAAAAAACAAAAACAAAAAAAAAGAAGTGACCTAACACAGATGATCATAGAAATATGGAATTTTTTTAAAAAAAAAACTACTAAATCTGAAATCACAATCTTAAAACAAATGGCTTGTTGAGGCTTTGAGTTTCACAGTTAATGGCTCAGGATTAAGGAGAAAAAGGAAACCACTTTCCACCTACTGTAACTTGTTTCTAAAGCACTTGAAGAAACTAAGCACTTGAAAGACACTTTTGAACTATCTTAAACTGATTAACTTGTCACTGACAGAGGCTTTTTCTAACACCTGAGAACTCGAATATTGTTCCGGTTGAGGTCAAAATGTGATGCATTATTTTACAGTTTACTTCATTGTGACACTGTAGAAACAATCTGACCAAATCAAGTATGTGGTCACTGCTGGGAAATGTCTCTTACCTCCTGCTCTGACAGGAAGTCACCACTGTTGATTTAGCTAATAGAATTTCTTAAAAGTTCCTTTGACACACAAAGCTGGAAGTTAATGCTTCCTTTTCCCCCTTTTTCAAAAAAGAATCAGACTTATTTTTTAAATGGTCGCATTCAACAAATGTTTATGAAGTGCCTACATGTGCTGGATTGGAAGTCTTTCAGCAGGTGTGTTTTGTAGGTAGAGGAGCTGAGGTGTGCACAGTTCACAAGAGTATCATCTTGTAGATAATGGTTGATTACCTGCAGAACTAGTGAAATTGCATTTCTATCTGTGCCTGAATAACAAGGTAAAAGAGGTACTTTTAAGTGAAGCCTAGCTTTAAGTTAAATACAAATCTAGCTGAAAGAGTACACTTTTTTATGAACTACTTCAAGCAAGTAAAATAAAATTTAATGCACAGATGCTTCTAAAATTTTCAGCCCAGAAATTGCAACCTATGTTAGTGCCATCTCCCTAAAACTGCAAGTTCCTAAAGACGAAGGAGGTGTCAAAGTTGTTCTTTGTTCAATGCCCAAAATACATTTACTACTGAGAAAACAAAGATAGAGAAAGTTAAGGACTTCCCTTTAGCTGTTTACTTGAAGTCCTTCCTAGCTCTTCTCTCTCACTGAGAGAAGATTTAGATGCAAGAGGAGCTAATTGGAGTAGATTTCTTCTGGCTTCTATATAAAGGTAGTCAGGAATTGGGAAACCAACTTGTGGAATCCTGTGTCATTCTCTAGTTTTGAAATCTTAAAACCAATGCACAAAGAAAAAACAAAGAACTCTTTAACTCATATAGCATTAGCTTTACTTCCCACTGCTGTGTTATTAAAACCACCAGTAAGAAATTTTAGGATTATCCTACCTCACTCCTTACACCAAGACAAATTCCGAATGGATAAAACATAGAAGCCATCAAATTAACCAAAGGAAAGACAAAAACTTTTTTTTCATTTACTACATGGGAGGAGAGACAATATGGTGTAAAACCAAAAGTCATAAAGGAAAACATTCACAGTTAGAGTACATAAAAATATGCTTCTGGTTTAGAAAGAAAACTTGTCTATAGCATGCATACACATACACACAACCATAAACAAAGTCATTTCACACTTGAGGATTTGAGATACTGAGAGCCATGTGTGTTACACACATGACAGAAAAAACTGTATCATTTCGTTAATATTTAAGTAGCCTACAAATCAACTGGAAATAGACTCAAAATTAAAAGGGGCAAATAATATGGTAAAAATATGAATGACTAATGGACATAGAAAGAGACATTCAATGTAACTCACTATTAAAGAAATGAAAAACCTATCAATTTGGCAAAGAAAATGTAAAATTTCAGCCTACAGGGTTCATAAGAGTGTGCAGAAATACACACTCCACATACACTCTTGGTGAGAGAGTAATTTGGTAGACATTTTGTGGAGGGAAACTCTTTGGAGGGTATTTTATACATGGCTTTAATTCAGCAATTTCACCTCTGGAAATTTATCTTGTGGTTATACTCACAAAGAGGTGCCAATTTGTATGTACAAAGGCTTTCCAATTACAATATTGTTGCCACAAAATCTTGCAAGCAAACAAACATCAATTAAAAAAGGATCTTTAAAAGTATGCTACGTCTACACTATGGATTACCATACAGCTGGTAAAAAGAATACAGGAGGTTTAGATGTAGCAATAGAAGACTCCCAGGATGTAGTTAATTAAAAAAGAAAGTTGCATAGGAGTATTTCAATCACATGTAAAACCTAACTCGGGTCACGTCACTCATGGACACAACTTTCCAATGGCTCCCCACCCCACTCAGAGTAAAAGCCACAATTCTAACCATGGCTGAAAGGGTCCTTTCGTTCCTCGTCCCTGTTACTTTTTTTTCTTTGTCTTTACCTCCTATCACTCCCTCATCACTCACTCTTCTCAGCCATGCTAGTCTGCCTGCTGTTCTTCAAACATGCCAGGTGCCTCCTGCCACAAGACCTCTGCACTGGATCCTTTCCTCTGCCAGGAATATTTCCCCTCTCTGCTTACTCCCTCACAGTCTTCAAGCATTTGCACAAATGTCACCCTTTTTGGAGGAGCTTTCCCAGTTAACCTTATTTAAAATCACAACACTCTAACACTCTTTATTTCCCCTTTTCTCCTTTCTAATTTTTCCTTGCACTCATCACCTGCTAAGTGCTATATAGCTTATTTATTTATTAGGATTATTGCCTCTTTTCCTCTATTAGAACACAAGTTTCCATAATGGCAGGGATGTTTGTCTGTATTATTCACTGCTGCATCCCCACTGGTTGGCACCTAGTAGATGCTCAATAAATTTTTTTGGATGAGAATTTTATTTTATATCCTTTTAAATGTTTACATTTTTATTGTGAGCTTGAATCATCCTTGAAATTACAGCAAAAGACTGTAAAAAATGAATAATTCTTGTTATCCTTTTGAGAAATGGCTTTAGCAGAAGCATAAAAAGGCCTTTGCCCTCAGCTTGAACAGCAGCTTCGTGAGATGCCCTCAGGGGCCTGGGTTCAGAATTGTTGTGGGGCAGACAGGGCTTTGAATCAGGGCTTATAGTTCCTGATTCCAGTCAAAATACTGAGGAACGTTACTTTAAGAGGTATTTCAGAGTTGTATAAACATATCTGTTGCGACAAAATGAAAAGACATAAGAAATTTTGCATAATGATTAGAAAATCTGAAGGCACTGTCCGAATTTAAGCCTTGTGTCTTTGCCTACTAGATGTGTAATTGATATTGATCAATTAGTCTTTCTCTGCCTCAGTTATCTCATCTATAAAATAGGGATAATAATAAAACTTACTTCCTAAGGTTTATGTGAGGATGGGACGAGTCAATACCTTAAGGCCTGTGGAATGATGTCTGGCATATCATGTACACTGAGAATGTGTTAGCATCTATTAATGTAGAGAGCACAAAAACTAAATTTAAAAAACATTATTTATATCGGCATAAATTCACATGCATCAGCCTGTTTAGGTTATTTTACACTAATACAGAAACCTTTTTTTTTCTTTCCATTTTGTGCATATTAAATTGGCCTCAATTTTTGCATAGGTACAATTCCATTTTTCATCTGGTAGATATAAGGACAGACCCAAAGGTGAAAAATAAAAGATCTGATGATGAAATAAAGTCTTCTCATGGAAGTGATTATTGAAGTGTCTTCTGATTTTACCTTCAAGCAAACACATTTAAGAGGAAAGACAGGAAAGCAAAACTCCAAACATGTCTGTACTCACAAATGACTTGGTCTGTCATTTGCATACACCGCTGTTTGTTCACTAAAAGACAGATAATAATATAGATTTCAAAAGAAACTGTGGAGCTGACTCTGAATGTGGGTGGTTGAGTTGATTTCAGAGCATAAAAACTCAGTTTCTATGATCTGCCCACTAGAGTAACTTGAAGTCTTAGCCTGATTTCCGCAGTGGTCTCCTAAAGGAAGTAATCAAATACCAGGCAGGTTCGTTCACTCCTTAACCTGAAACAAACTGGCATTTCTCTTGATGCTTGCTTTCTTTGGTTTTCTTTCATTAAATATATTTTCTGTCTGCCACTGTCCCCCACTGCAGGCAACATGTTGCTGGCACATCTTTTTTTAATTTATTCTTATTTTTTTAAAGACAGAGTCTTGCTCTGTCACCCAGTCTGGAGTGCAGTGGCGCAATCTCAGCTCACTGTAGCCTCCACCTCCTGGATTCAAGCAATTCTCCTGCCTCAACCTCCAGTGCAGCTGAGATTACAGGCTCCTGCCACCATACCAAGCTTTGATTCATCTTTCTGCTCACCTCCCAATAAAAAGTAACTACTCAATCCAAAGGAAAACAGACATTATGGTCAAATAAATCCTAGTCACTTAAAAATCAAGCTTCCTTCACAAAATCTTCATTGAGTATCTCTTTTGGCTCTCTGCTTTGGCTGTTTTCCTTGGTTCTAACTAGAAACACATTTCTATTGTTTAGTCTTAATAGGAACTATTTTTAAATTCTACTTTTTTCTCTATACCTCCCATAGCTGATTTTCTCTCATTCTCTCTCTCTCTCTCTCTCTCTCTGTCTCTCTCTCATTCTCTTTCTTGTTCTCTCACCCATCATAAGATTTGGCTTTTTAAAAATTCCTGTTCTTGTGATAGTTTGCTAAGAATGATGGTTTCCAGCTGCATCCATGTCCCTACAAAGGACACAAACTCATCCTTTTTTATGGCTGCATAGTATTCCATGGTGTATATGTGCCACATTTTCTTAATCCAGTCTGTCACTGATGGACATTTGGGTTGATTCCAAGTCTTTGCTATTGTGAATAGTGCCACAATAAACATACGTGTGCATGTGTCTTTATAGCAGCATGATTTATAATCCTTTGGGTATATACCCAGTAATGGGATGGCTGGGTCATATGGTACATCTAGTTCTAGATCCCTGAGGCACTATCACAAGAACAGAAATCCAAACACCGCATGTTCTCACTCATAGGTGGGAACTGAACAATGAGATCACTTGGACTCGGGAAGGGGAACATCACACACCGGGGCCTATCATGGGGAGGAGGGAGGGGGGAGGGATTGCATTGGGAGTTATACCTGATGTAAATGACGAGTTGATGGGTGCTGACGAGTTGATGGGTGCAGCATAGCAACATGGCACAAGTATACATATGTAACAAACCTGCACGTTATGCACATGTACCCTAAAACTTAAAGTATAATAATAATAAAAAATAAAGAAAATAAATAAATAAATAAAATAAAAATTCCTTCCAACTAGAGACTTATTTCTACTATGACACATGCTATATGGAATAATTAGTGGCAGATACCCCATCTCCTTGTCTCTTTCTCACCCTGCCTTGACATGCTGCTCCTGCACCCCACTCTGTAAACATTTAACAGCCACACCAGAGAGAAAAGGACAGGAAGGCTGTCTGCGTGCAGAGCAAAAGCTGGTCAGAGAGACACGATCTGCAACCAACTTGAGAAGGTGACTTGTCCCAGAGCTAATATTTATTTCTCAATGAAACTGTTAGAAGACTGCATAAACTAAAGACCCTTGGATTTAGAGCCTCAAAAAAAACTTAAAAGACGATGTCACCTGCCACTCGAGCACTTTTTGTGACCCAGACACTCTCTAAACACTTTACATGGATTAATTTGTCCAATCTTCACAACAACACTATGAGGTAGAGCTGGGTATCATTACTATCTCCGTTTTACTGATGAGGAAACAGGCTCAGAGACATTAAGTAACCTGTCCAAGGTCACCCAACTAGTAAATGGAGAAGTCTGCCTTCTTTACCATGAAGCTATCCAGCCCCCAGCCCCCTATCATTTTATAGATGAAGAAGCTGAAGCCTTGGGAGAGTGATTAACTAGCCCACCAGCAGAAATAGTCCTTCTGTTGAGTCTCTTCTGATGTCAACCACCTGTGTTACCCAGCCAAACCCCAATCTAATAAAATGCAACTTTGTGCTTCTACTGGTTTCTACACACACTTCTTATCAATCATCTGTCCCTCTTCATTGCACTTATCTATTTGCGCTGGGTGTCTCCTTGCTGGTCCTCAATGGTAAGGGTCTGGTCTTACTGATCTTTTTGTTCCCAGTGCCTTGCATATACCTGGCACTTCATCCCACCGGTTTTCCTCTGTGCTTTTGAGAGGAGCGGTAGAATTGATAAGCCATGGGAGATGGAGTAGCAGTACATCCACCACTCATTCGCTATCCCTGGTTCCGGAATAGTGTATATGCAGTACATATGGTTACGTTGGAGAATAAATCAGTATTTTAAGTTTACTCCAGTGCCCTGGAAGTTTACTTCAATACCCAAGAATTGAAATCACATCAAGTCGTAACAATGTGGTTAAGACCATGTCAGAAAATAACCAGGGTGGTCGGGTGCAGTGGCTTATTCCTGTAATCCTAGCACTTTGGGAGTCTGAGGCAGGTAGGTCACTTGAGGTCAGGAGTTTGAGACCAGCCTGGCCAACATAGCAAAACCCTGTCTCTACTAAATCTTACAGAAATTTGCCAGGCTTGGTGGTGCACACCTGGAATCCCAGCTACTCAGGAGAGCGAGGCAAGAGAATCACTTGAACCCAGGAGGTAGAAGTTGCAGTGAGCCAAGATCACACCACTGCACTCCAGCCTGGGCAACAGAGTGTCACTATGTCTCAAGAAGAAAAAAGAAAGAAGATGACCAGGGCTATGGACAAAGATTTGAGAGTCTGTGCATGTGTGGGTTTAGATGCCAGGGAAAGGGATGAGTGTAGAGAAAGGAAACTGCTGGAGACAAATCCCTGGGAATGATATTTCTTGAGCTTTCCTGGAATTTGGCACAGACAGTCCTGCGCTTAAAGCCAGTGAAATCTCTAGCCCCAGAATGGCTTAGATTCTAATCATAAGGTAAAATTGGGCCACTCTTTGGATACCAATATTTAGATTCTGTACCTGGAAGGTCTCAGGGTGGAGTGGTAAGCCTAGGGGTAGCAAGTGGTTTTCTTCCGTTAATTCTTCTCAGTTGGTCATTACTCCTAGGAATGCTGTGTTGAGAATGCTTCTGAGGAAAGCAAGCTGCAATCACTGAGGAAGAAGTGCAAGGACTGATAAGCCATGGGAGGTAGAGTAGCAGTACATCCACCACTCATTCGCTATCCCTGGTTCCAGAACAGTGCACGTGCAGTACATTTGGTTACATTGGAAAAAAAAAAATTGATATTTGCTGCAGGGCCCTATAGATCCAAGAATGTTTCACCCATAAATCCCAGTGCTTCCAGAAAGTACTGCTGGACTGTAATCCCAACCACACCATCTGAGAGAAAATAATGACTCTTACAAACTCTTTTGTTTTGGGGGGCTTTTGTTTGTTTTCCAACTTTAAAGTTCAAGGGCACATGTGCAGGATGTGCAGGTGTGTCACACAGGTAAACATGTGCCATGGTGGCTTGCTGCACAGATCATCCCATTACCCAGACAATAAGCCCAGCATCCACTAGCTATTCCTCCTGATGCTCTCCTTCCCCCGACCTTCCAACAGGTCCCAGTTTGTGTTGTTCCCCCCATATGTCCATGTGTTCCCATCATTCAGCTCCCACTTACAGTAAGAACACACAGTATTTGGTTTTCTGTTCCTGTGTTAGTTTGGTAAGGATAATGGCCTCTAACTCCATCCATGTCCCTGCCAAGGATATGATCGTGTTCATTTTTATGACTGCATAGTGTTCCATGGTGTATATGTACCACATTTTCTTTATCCAGTCTATCATTGATGGGCACCTAGATTGATTTTTAATTTAAAAAAAAAAACTTTAGGTTCAGGGGTAAATGTGCAGGTTTGTTACATAGGTAAATTTGTGTCATGAGGGCTTATTATATATGTAATTTCATCACCCAGATACTAAGCCTAGTACCCAATAGTTATTGTTTCTGGTCCTCTCCCTCCTCCCACCCTCCACCCCCAAGTAAGCCCCAGTGTCTGTTGTTTCCTTCTTTGTGTCCATGTGTTCTCATCATTTAGCTCCCACTGATAAGTGAGAACATGCAGTATTTGGTTTTCTGGTCCTGTGTTAATGTACTAAGGATAATGGCCTCCGGCTCCATCCATGTTCTGCAAAAGACATGATCTCATTTCTTTATGGCTGCATAGTATTCCACAGTGTATATGTATCATTGTTTCTTTATCCAGTCTACCACTGATGGACACCTAGGTTTCTTCCATGTCTTTGGTATTGTGAATAATGCTGCAATGAACATACGTATGCATGTGTCTTTATAACAGAATGATTTATATTCCTTTGTGTATGTACACAGTAATGGGATTGCTGAGTCAAATGGTATTTCTGTCTCTAGGCGATTTTGAGGAATTGCCACACTGTTTTCCACAATGGTTGAACTAATTTACAGTCCCACCAACAGTGAAGAAGCATGCCTTTATCTCCATAACCTCATCAGCTCTGTTGTTTTTTGACTTTTTGATAATAGCCATTCTGACTGGTGTGAGATGATATCTCCTTGTGGTTTTGATTTGCGTTTCTCTGCTGATCAGTGATGTTGAACTTTTTTTCATATGTTACAAACTCTTTTGATTGTAATACCTGGAATTATCAATCTTTGGAAATCCTTGGGGACAAGTTTCAGGCAGAAAGGTAAGTGGAGATCAGGGAGGACCCTGTCAAGGGAGCCAAGGGGATTAAAGGGCATCAGGGCAGGTATTTGGCCAGTCCAAGTACTGCAGAGAACAGTGCCAGGTCCTGGGAACAGAAAGATCAGTAAAACATGGCTCCATGGCACACCAAGGATGAACTTCTGGGAGCATTATCTGAAATTTTAAAATAACAACAAAACCAACTCAAAAATCAATGCTTTTGGCTGGGTGCGGTGGCTCATGGCTGTAATCCCAGCACTTTGGGAGGCCGAGGCGGTTGGATCACAAGGTCAGGAGATCGAGACCATCCTGGCTAACATGGTGAAACACCGTCTCCACTAAAAATACAAAAAATTAGCCAGTCATGGTGGCGAGCACCTGTAGTCCTAGCTACTTGGGAGGCTGAGGCAGGAGAATGGCATGAACCCAGGAGGCGGAGCTTGCAGTGAGCTGAGATTGCACCACTGCACTCCAGCCTGGGCAACAGAGTGAGACTCCATCTCAAAAAAAAAAAATTCAATGCTTTTTATTATTGTCAGGCACTGGCAACTCTAAACAATGTCAGTGATAAACTACTCTTCTCTCAAAACATCTCTTATTAGTCTAACTTCTCATCAATTGATTACTGAGTTTTAATTATATATATGTAAATTAATATTAGCGGGTTTTTATTTCCTATATTTTAATAAATCGTGTATTGTACATGGAAGATATTCAGAGAATTCCCAGTAATATAATTGCTACATCTGTTTGTTTTGAGTATAAATTTGTAGCAATTTGTTTCAATGTGCTTTGGGCTCAGTGTGTCTCCAAACCTTTGGTATCACATATTCCTGCATTTAAACAGAAGATCTAAAATTATAAATGGTAATGTAGGGATTGTAAAGATGAAAAATACAACTTGAGTTATTTTAACTCTGCTGTTCTCTGTAAACACATGGAGTTTTTATTTGTATTTAAAATTTTTTGACTACAGAGCCATGTGAAGGCTGCTAAAATTGATCCCAAATAAACAAAGACATAGACCTTTTTGAAATTTGTGGAATTTACTGTGCAGTGAGATTTTTATGAATTTCTGCCAAACTTACACTTCAGACCTTTCCTTTATATCTGTTACTTTGTGCAAAAGTTTCCAAAATTATTTTTTAAAACATGTCATTTAATCAACCATAAGAGAAGATAGACTGAGAAATCTGGTTATTCATCTATTGAACATGAATATGTGAAAAGAATAATTTTGATAAAGTCATTGGCAAATGCACATAAGTCAAGGAAACAGAAATGTAATGCTGTCATTCATTTCTGTGGCAGACCAATTGGTAGGTATGAATTTTTTCCTTTTGTTCAAAACATACAGTGACATAATTAAAACACATTAGGCCATCTTAATTTTTGTCTGTTATAGTATTATCTTTTTAAATATTTTTTAATCTGACATGACGATATACATGAAACACAAAAATAGAAAATTTCTACTTTCTGCATTTCTTTTCTGGCCACTATTATTCACTTCATTTCATGATTATTATTGAAAACAATGCCAACATATTGAGGAGGGAGGTATTAAAAAATCATCTCCGCCAGGCACGGTGGCTCACATCTGTATTCCCAGCACTTTGGGAGGCCGAGGCAGGCAGATCACCTGAGGTCGAGAGTTCGAGACCAGCCTGATCAACATGGAGAAATCCCGTCTCTACTAAAAGTACAAAATTAGCTGGACTTGGTGGCACACACCTGAAATCCCAGCTACTCAGGAAGCTAAGGCAGGAGAATTGCTTAAACCTGGGAGGCAGAGGTTGTGGTGAGCTGAGATCACGCCACTGCACACCAGCCTGGGCAACAAGAGAAAACTCCATCTCAAAAAAAAAAAAAAAAAAAAATCTTCTCAGGGTGTCAAATATGCTAGGTATGCTATAAAGTGGAGGAGCCTGTAACCCTGCAGGGAGAGACTTGATTCGATGAGGTTAATAAAAGCGGGCAGGTGGTGTGAAACAGTGTGCGGGCAACAGTGGAAGCACAAGGTGGCCAGTTCTCTAAGGGAAAGGGTTGAGTAGGGAGTTTCAGAAAAGACTTGACAGAGGGATTATTAGCTAGCTATGGGAGTTTGGGGTGTTCTAGGGCTACACTTCCTGGAAAATCATGAGGTTGGAAAGGCAGCTGGCCCAGTGGTAAAGGATGCACTTTCCTCTACTTACAGCTTGGCAAGTTATGTAATGTCTCTGGGCTGCATAAGTAAAATGAAAAGTAAGGATAATATTAGTACCTGCCTTACTAGACTGTTACAAAAATTCAATGAGAACAGCACTGAGGATATAGAGTCTGAGCCACAAAAGCCAGGCTTACATAATAGTTATGAGGAAACCTTGGAGTCGTTTTAGTGATACCAGACTGTAACGTAAAGGAATCAGTGGGTGGCAGGGATTCAGGTTCCGGTAGATCAAACCATACTTCCTAGAAGTTTGGCCCTGAATAGATAGAGATGCTATAGAAGATGGAAGATGAGAGAAGGGAACAGACTTTGTGGATCCCACCAGACTTCCACACAAATACCAGGTTAATCTAGAGCAGTCTTCCCCATGCCCCATCAATTACTATCAACCAATCCCATCACCCTCTTCATTTTCCACATAGTGCTTGATGCTAACATTCATGCTTCTCATTCATTTATTTGTTTATTGTCTTCGCCACCATCAGCCCCCTTCACCTTAGAATGTAACTTTACTGAGAACAGCAATCTTGACTGTCTTGTCTACTCTGTATGTACAAAGCCTAGAATTGCTTTGCTCCTCCATAAATATTGTTAAATTGATTATTGAATTAATGCCATATATCCTCAATGCCATTTAAAGGGGGGTGATTTGAGCTCATTTGTCAGCAGAGGGAAAGAATCCAGGAGTGGAGGAAAGCCTGACAATACGGGAGAGCAGGAATTATTTGGAGCCTAGGATCAAAAGCACCAGTGGGGGGATGAGAGTGGAAAGGATAGAGAATAGTTCTCACCCTGGATATCACATTTCACATAGAGCTGACTAATATCCCTCTACCTCTCACTCCCAGACAGCTGGACTCTGAAACTCATGTGATTAGGCACATGCTGTCATTAATCATCTTTATAAAATAGCTCAAAGAAAATTACACCCAGCAAGTAGCCATCCAACCTTGTTATGGTCCTCGCAAATTTCCCTTCATGTTGGTTTGCTTCCTAAAATAAGCAGACCTCGTCTTAGTCCTTTCAGCAACCCGAAAAGCTGCAAGAGTAGTTTATGTGAAGTCTGTTTAGAAAGCTCCATATAGGAACGGAAAGGAGCTTTTGGCTGAGATAAAACAACTCATCTAAATGTAGTCAACAAGAAAGTACTCAAATCTCCAGAAATTGTTTAAATAGAAAGAAAAATCTCCTGTGGATAAGAAGTTACAGCTAGAGAAAGACTAGCAGGATGGAGAGAATTTCTGACTTCTAAATTTTTAAACAAATAAACCACCAAGACATATAGCAGTGTGCTTAAAATAAAGGCTGCAAAGTTTGCCCTGTATTTAAGTACATGAATACAGGGATAATACCTTTCTGGTGACGTTTGTCCTTAATATAGTTATTTATCTTTAGGAAGGCTTCTCACTGGCACACTTGGCAAAGGTAATATTCAGTCTGTTATGACCATTGATTTGGAAATGCATAAAATACTGGGATCCACAGCAAACTGCATGATAAGCGGTAGTGAAAACTACAAGTATGGCCAGGTGTGGTGGCTCATGCCTATAATCCCAGCAGTCTGGGAGGCTGAAGTGGGAGGATCACCTGAGGTCAGGAGTTCGAGACCAGCGTGGCCAACATGGTGAAACTCTGACTCTCCTAAAAATACAAAAATTAACTGGGTGTGGTGGCACACGCCTGTAATCCCAGCTACTCAGGAGGCTGAGGCAGGAGAATCGCTTGAACCCAGGAGGCGGAGGTTGCGGTGAGCCGAGATTTCACCACTGCACTTCAGCCTGCGTGACAGATCAAGACTCCATCTCAAAAAAAAAAAAAAAAAAAGGAAAAAAAGGAAAAAAAAAGAAAAAGAGCCCTACAAATATAATCAGAAGATATTTCTTTATTTTAAGCTCCAGGGTACATGTGCAGGATGTACAGGTTTGTTACCTAGGTAAATGTGTGCCATCGTGGTTTGCTGCACCTATCAACCCATCACCTAGGTATTAAGCCCAGCATGCATTAGCTATTTTTCCTAATGCTCTCCCCACCGTGGCCTCCCCCAACAGGCCCCAGGGTGTGTCGTTCCCCTCCCTGTGTCCATGTGTTCTTATTGTTCAGCTCTCACTTATGAGTGAGAACATGCAGTGTTTGGTTTTTGTTCCTGCATTAGTTTGCTGATGATAATGGCTTCCAGTTTCATCCATGTCCCTGCAAAGGACATGATCTCATTCCTTTTTATGGCTGCATAATATTCCATGGTGTATATATACCACATTTTCTTTATCTAGTCTATCATTGATGGGCATTTGGGTTGATTCCCTGTCTTTGCTATTGTGAATAGTACTACAATGAACATACACATGCATGTATCATTATAATAGAATGATTTATATTCCTTTGGGTATATACCCAGTAATGGGATTGCTAGGTCAAATGGTATTCCCTGTTCTAAATCTTTGAGGAGTTGCCACACTGTCTTCCACATGGTTGAACTAATTTACATTCCCACCAACAATGTAAAAACATTCCTACTTCTCTGCAACCTTGCCAGCACCTGTTGTTTCTTGACTTTTTAATAATGCCATTCTGACTGGCGTGAGATGGTATCTCATCAAAAGATATTTCTACAGACTTTTGTAATGGTGAAGAATATAAGTTGAATTTCATTTTCAGCATAATTATTATTAGTGAAATCAGATAATGTGGTAAACAAAAATATGAGTATTTTTTCAGATAAGGTAGAAGAGGACACCTGGTTGAAATAAAAAGATCTCTACATACATCCCAACCTTCCTTAGGAGTATTATTGAGTTATATCTAATTCAGGGGATCCAGACTACATTTCTCTTCTTGGCATTGTAATACTATATTTTGTCAATATTTTAAACCAGCATGACCATATATATGACACACAATAACCGAAATGTTTCACTTTCTACATATCTTTGTTTCCCAATAAATGTTTTAAATTAATTAATTTTTGCGTTAAAGCCATATATCCTCAATCTCATTTAAACAGCTCATTTGTCAGCAGAAATAGTACAAGGTGTGGGGAAGGTTTGACAATACGGGACAACAAGAATCCATCAGGAATCTTCATTCCCAATGTTTGCACTCATTCATTCAGCCAACAGTAATCAAGTTCCTACCCTGTATTAGGCATTTTCATAGATAGTAGAGATGGAGTGGTCAACCTGATGAAGACTCTCCCCTTCTATAGCTAAATTCTGAGGGAAAAGGCAAATAATAGGCAAATAATAGTAAAAAGGGAAAGCCAAATGATAACTGATATGCAGGTTACTAAACAGAAGGCTCGGCCAACTGCAATAGTATGAACTATTGCATACTATTTGCATATACCTGTAATTGCAGCACTTTTGGAGGCCAAGGCAGGTGGATTGCTTGAGCCTAAGAGTTTAAGACCAGCCTGAGCAATATGGCAAAGACCCACCACAAAAAAAAAAAAAAAAAAAAAAAAAAAAAATTAGCTGGGTGTGGTGGTACATGCCTGTAGCCCCAGCTACTAAGGAGGCGGAGGTGGGAGGACCACCTGAGCCCAGGAGGTTAAGGCTGCAGTGAGCCATGAGTAGGCCACTCACTGCTTCACTGCACTCCAGCCCAGGCAATAGAGTAAGACTCTGTCTTAACAGGAGAAGGAAGAAGGAAGAGAGAAAGAAGAGGAAGACGAAGAGGAAGAAGAAGAAGAAAAAGAAAAGAAGGGGAGAGAGGAAAGAGGAAGGAGGAGGAAGGCAGAGGAAGAAAAGAAAGAAGGAAGAAGGAAGAGAGAAGGAGGAGGAGGAGGAGGAGAAAAAAGAAGAAGGGGAGGGAGGGCGGGAGGAGGAAGGAGGAGGAAGAAAAGAAGGAAGAAGGAAGAGGAAAGAAGAAAGAAGAAGAAGAAGAAAGCAGTAATAGTGAATGGCTTGTGACCACTTTCAACAGGGTGGTCAGGAAAGGCCTCTTGCCGAATGTAACATTTAAGATGAGGCCTGGATATTAATGAAGAGCCAAGTGTGCAAGCACCTAGACAAAGAGACTCCAGACAGAGAGCACCCCTGCAAAGATACTGAGGAAGAAAAAAGCTTGTGATTCTTCAGGAATTGAAAGAAGGCTCATATAGCTGGTGCATAGTAGTTAAAGTAGGGAGTGGTACAAAAAGTGTAGAGGTAGGCAGGAGCCCAATCACATAGAGCTTTTCCTTTCAGGATGAGGTTTTTGAATGCAGCTACGGTCTGAATGCTTGCACCTCCTAAAATTCATAATCCCTTATGTAATAGCATAATCCCCAATGTAATAGCATTAACAGGTGGGGCCTCCAGGAGGTGATTAGGTCATTGAGGGTAGAGCCTTTGTGAATGGGATTAGCGTCTTTATTAAAAAGGCCCAAGGGAGCTTGTTCTCCACCTCTACCATTTGAGAATGTAGCCAGAAGGTGCCATCTATAAAGCAGAGATCAATCCCTCACCAGACACCAAATCTGCCAGCACCTTGATTTTGGACTTTCCAGACTCCAGAACTGTGGGCAATAAATTTCTGTTGTTTATAAATTATCCAGTCTAAGTTATTAAATTAGCCAAAACAGACTAAGACAGATGCTAAATGTAATGGGCAGCCATTGGAAGGTTTTTTGAAAACAGAACATGCATCTTTAAAATATTCTGGCAGCTTCATGGATAATGGACCATGGGGAAGCAAGAGAGGAAGCAGTGGGGGGGCCATCTGGAAGGAAAGAGATACTAGTGGTTAAGAGGAGCACTGAGACAGTGGAGATGCTAAGAACTATTTGGGGTGTATTTTGGAAAGCCACAAGACTGGTGAATAAATTGGGTAGAAGTTTAATAGGAAAATAGAAATCAAAGATGTCCAGGTTTTTGACCTGAGCACAGATAGTGGTGATTCCATTCGCTGAGATGAAAAAGACTGGGGAAGGCTGGTTGGGAAGGAGTATCAAAAGTCCTGTTTTGAACAGATTAAGTTGGAAATGCCTATTGGACATTCAGATGAAGATTCCCAGAAAGCAACTAGGTTTTCAGATCTAGACAGAGTTCAGGAGCAATGTCAAAAGAGAGAGACACAGATTTAGGAATCATCAACAGTTGGTATTTAAAGCAATGAAACTGGACAAGCCTATCCAGAGAGAAGGCAGAGAGAGAAGATAGAAAAGGCTGAGGCCAAAGCTCTGGAGCACAACATTTAGAAGCTCCAGAATAGTAAGAACAAGAAAGAGAAACCAAAGGATAATTGGTAAGGTAGAAGGGAAACAAAGGACTGTGGCATCGTGGAAGTTTTCAAGATTAAAGTTTCAAGAAGGGGCATATAGTCAACCTTGGCAAATATCATACCAAGAAACTGACTACAACAAAGACAAAGAATTGCCCAATATTTGGCAAGATTTCAGTCAGCAAAGACTTTGAAGAGAGCAGATCCACTGGAGAGGGATCAGGAATAAACAGGAGGTGAGAAAGTGAAAACATTTTGTTTCAATAACTCTTTTAAGGACTTTTCAGATAAAGCTAGGCTGGGAATTAAATAAGCCCAGTCCAAGAGACAATATGTCACAAAGACAGTGGTGATACTAGAGACCCAGCCTGCCACTGTTCCACTCAGCTTCAGCCTAATGTGGCCATAAAGGAATTGTAGCCCAGTGGGTCAGATTTCTGATTTTTTAAGAAAATCTCGACGGCTATATTTTTATTTGAAATCTCTCGATTGTTCCATGTTGACTCAATTTATTTAAAGAAAAAAATCATGACAATCAAACAAATCCATCTGTAGGCCAGATGGTTTGACTAATGAAAATCCCTGGTCTAGTGATTAGAAGTAGAAGGGAAGGAGGAGGCCCATCCTCTGCTCTCAATTCTCTACCTGTGTTCTCATTCTGAGTAATATCCACCTCACATACTTAGTTTTCTATATTCTGTTCTAAGAATTTTAACTACTTTATTTTTGTGTAAATGATACCAAATAACTAGTTTTACCATTTCTCAGTTCAATTGATTAGTTGTTTAATTTATTCAATTAAATATTAAGCCAGCACTAAGCAGGTAGAAAAGAAAATTAAAAGCAATAACATTTACAATAGCAGAAAATAAAATATCACATACCTAAGAATAAATCTAATAAAGGATGGGCAAAGTTTCTACACACAAAAAAAAAAATGCCTACAATTTTTGGAGAAAGTAAAACTGATGTTAAATAAATGGAAACATACTGCATGTTCAGCAATTAGAAGATTTAATATATAAAGATATCAGTTCTCTCTCAATTACTCTATTGATTCAATAGTTCATCTTGAGGAAGGCAATCTCAATCAAAATCCCAGAAGGTTATTCTCATGGGAATTGACAACAAGATTATAAAATTTAAATGGAAATGCAAATGGCCATGAATGCCATGGGAATTGAAGAACAAAGTTGGATAGCAAGATTTACTGTAAAAGCTACAATAATTAAAACATTGTGGTATTGGCATTAGACTAGACAAATTAACAGTAGAATAAGATAGAGAATATAGGAACAAGCCCACGCATACAGAATCACTTGAATTAGGACAAAGCATAGCCTTTTCAATACATGGTGCTGGGACAACTGGAAGTTCATTGGAAAAAAATTGAATTGGACATATGCACAAAAGTCAATTCCAGTTATGTTATAGATCCAAGTTGAAAGGTGAAATAAAGTGTCTATAAGAAAACATAGGAGAATATCTTCATGACCTTGTAGTAGTCAAAGATTTTTAAACAAGACACAAGAAATATTAAAGTGCCATAAAAAAAAGATTGCTTGGGCGTGGTGGCTCACACCAGCACTTTGGGAGGCTGAGGTAGGTGGATCACAAGGTCAGGAGATCAAGACCATCCTGGCTAACATGCTGAAACCCCGTCTCTACTAAAAATACAAAAATTAACTGGGTGTGGTGGTGCACACCTGTAGTCCCAGCTACTCATCTACTCATGGGGCTGAGACAGGAGAATCCCTTGAACCTGGGAGGTGGAGGTTGCAGTGAGCTGAGATCGCACCACTGCATTCCAGCCTGGGAACAGAGTGAGACTCTGTCTCAAAAAAAGAAAAATTGATTAAATGGATCACATTAAAATAAGAACTTTTGTTTATCAAACACCTCCATTAAGAGAGTGAAAAAAACCCCACAGAATGGGAGAATATGTTTGCAACACCTATACCTGACAAAGGATTTATATCCAAAATATATGTGGAACCCTGACCCTTCAAGTCATAGGAAATAAAGATCAATAACCCAATTAAAGGGAAGAATGGGCAAATATTTAAAGGGCACTTCACAAAAGAGGATGTTCAAGTTACAAAAAACATATGAATAGGCTCAAGATCATCCATTAGAGAAATGCAAATTAAAGCCACAATGAAATCCCTGTTGAAATCCCACTACAGCTCTAGCAAAATGGCTGCAATTTAAAAGACCTATAATTCCAAGCTGCTGGAAAGCATGAGGAGCAACTGAAACTCTTATCTACTACTGAGAAGAACGTAAATTGGTATAACGACTTTGGAAAACTAACAATTCCTACTAATGTCAAATGTATGCATTGGGAATTTACTCATGACCCAGTAATTCCATAATTTCTTGATCTTGGTAGTAGCATTCAGTTCATGAAAATGTATCATGTGGTACACTTATGGTCTGTGAACTTTTTTGTGTATTTGTTTCCATTCCATAAATATATTCATTTTTAAAAATGCTTAGTGAGTACCTATGATGCACTAGACATGGTGCAGATATCGGGAATATGGTATAAACTAGAAGACCATGGGCCCTGCCCTCATGAAACTGAGTTAAATAAGGAATTAAATGAGCTAGCTATTTTTTAATTTGTGTACAAATAAGAGACCATCTTGAAGCTCAAAAATAGGTGTATAGAAAACTACATTTGTTGACTACTCCTTCATTTTGGTGTTTGTAAGGCATTCTGTATGTTCACTATTTCTGACACTACATTCACCATTTCCTCCTCATCCTTTGACAAAGGTAGAAATACTCTCTACCCTGTGTAAGGCTCATTTCTTCCACCTATCCTCTGAGCCCTATCGTCTTACATGTATTTATCTCTATTAACACATGATATTGCTGTTTTTCATTTACATAAATGTCTCCTCCACTAGACTGTGAAGTTCTTGAGATCACACAAGTACTATCATCATTCTTTAATTCTCATGCCTAGCAGAGTGCTTGAGCTATATATAGTAGGTACTTTATAAATACTAGTAGGATAGAAGAAAGGAAGGCTATAGATATACAACTTCTATGTAGGATACTTACAGTATTTCATTTTTCTTATGACATATCTTAAAAATATATTTGAACAATAATCATTTAGTCAGTTCCTGGTACATAAATTTATTGAAGATGAGAATCTTCAATCTGGTGACATAAAGAGTCCCTTTCTTAAAGTTTCATTTTTTAAATTTATTTTTATTTTTCCATAGGTTATTGGGGCACAGTTGATATTTGGTTACTGAGTAAGTTCTTTAGTGGTGATTTGTGAGATTTTGGTGCACCCATCACCGAGCATCATACATTGCACCATATTTGTAGTCTTTTATCCCTCACCCCCTTCCCACCTCTCCCCACAAGTCCCCAAAGTCCATTGAATCATTCTTATGCCATTGTGTCCTCATAGCTTAGCTCCCACATATCAGTGAGAAAATACGATGTTTGGCTTTTCATTCCTCAATTACTTCACTTAGAATAATAATCTTCAATCTCATTCAGGTTGCTGCAAATGCCATTAATTCATTCCTTTTCATGGCTGAGTAGTATTCCATCATACATATATACCACAGTTTCTTTATCCACTTGTTGATTGATGGGCATTTGGGTTGGTTCCACAATTTTGCAACGGTGAATTGTGCTGTTACAAACATGTGTATGCAAGCATATTTTTCAAATAATGACTTCTTTTCCTCTGGGTAGATACCCAGTAATGGGATTGCTGGATCAAATGGCAGTTCTACCTTTAGTTCTTTAAGGAATCTCCACACTGTTTTCCATAGTGGCTGTACTAGTTTACATTCCCACCAGCAGTGTGAAAGTGTTCCCTGTTCACCACATCCACACCAACATCTACTGTTATTTCATTTTTTGATTACGGTCATTCTTGTAGGAGTAAGGTGGTATCATATTGTGGTTTTGATTTGCATTTCCCTGATCATTAGTGATGTTTAGAAATTTTTATGTTTGTTGGCCATTTGTATATCTCCTTTTGAGAACTGTCTATTCATGTCCTTAGCCCACTTTTGATGTGATTGGTTTTTTTTTTCTTACCGATTTATTTAAGTTTGTTGCAGATTCTAGATATTAGTCCTTTGTCAGATGTATAGATTGTGAAGATTTTCTCCCACTCTATGTGCTATCTGTTTACTCTTCTTACTGTTCCTTTTGCTGTGCAAAAACTCTTTAGTTTAATTAAGTCCCAGTTATTTATCTTTGTTTTATTGCATTTGCTTTTGGGTTCTTGGTCATGAAATCCTTGCCTAAGCCAATATCTAGAAGGGTTTTTCCAAGGTTATCTTCTAGAATTTTTATAGTTTCAGATCTTAGATTTGAGTCCTTAATCCATCTTAAGTTGATTTTTGTATAAGGCGAGAGTTGAGTATTCAGTTTCATTCCCATACATGTGGCTAGAATATTATCCCAGCACCATTTGTTGAAAAGGGTGTCCTTTCTCCTACTTTATGCTTGTGTTTCCTTGTTGAAGATCAGTTGGATGTAAGTATCTGGGTTTATTTCTGGGTTCTCTATTCTGTTCCATTGGTCTATGTGCCTATTCCTATACCAGTACCATGCTGTTTTGGTGATGATGGCCTTATAGCACGGTTTGAAATCAGGTAGTTTGCCTCCAGATTTGTTATTTTTGCTTAGTCTTGCTTCGGCTATGTGGGATTTTTTTTATTCCATGTGAATTTTAGAATTTTTTTTTCTAATTCTATGAAGAATGATGGTGGTATTTCAATGGGAATTGTGTTGAATTTGTAGATTGCTTTTGGCAGTATGGTCATATTCACAATATCGATTCTATCCATCCATTAGCATGGGATGTCTTTCCTTTTGTTTGTGTTGTCTATGATTTCTTTCAGCAGTGTTTTGTAGTTTTCCTTGTAAGGGCCTTTCGCTTCCTTTGTTAGGTATATTCCTAAGTATCTTATTTTTTTACAACTATTGTAAAAGGGATTGAGTTCTTGATTTGATTCTCCACTTGGTCACCGTTGGTTTATAGAAGAGCTACTGACTTTTGCACATTAATCCTGTATCCAGAAACTTTGCTGAATTATTTTGTCCATTCTAGGAGCTCTCTGTAGGAGTCTTTAGGGTTTTAAGGTAAACGATCATATCATCCGCAAACAGTGACAGTTTGACTTCCTCTTTACTGATTTGGATGCCTTTTATTTCTTTCTCTTGTCTTATTGCTCTGACTAGGACTTCCAGTACTATGTTGAAGAGGAGTGGTGAGAATGGTCATCCTTGTCTTATTTCAGCTCTCAGAGGGAATGCTTTCAACTTTTCGCCATTCAGTATTATGTTGGTTGTGGGTTTGTCATAGATGAGTTTTATTACATAGAGGTATGTTCCTTGTATGCCAGTTTTGCTGAGAGTTAATCATAAAGGTATGCCACATTTTGTTGAATGCTTTTTCTGTATCTATTGAGATGATCATGTGGTTTTTGTTTTTAATTCTGTTTATGTGGTGTATCATATTTATCGACTTACATATGTTAAACCATCCCTGCATACCTAGTATGAAACCCACTTGATCATAGTGGATTATCTTTTTTATTTAAACACTTCCCAACATGTGATAGTTGAGTTGTCTCAGTCACCATGTGGCAGTCAAACGGTAAATTGTTTAGCCACTAACATTATCAAACTACTAAATATATCTAAAGTAAGTACTTTATAACCCTCAAAATGTTTTTATTAATCCGTTTTCACACTGCTGATAAAGACATACCAAAGACTGGGAAATTTACAAAAGCAAGAGGTTTAATGGACTTACAGTTCCACGTGGCTAGGGAAGCCTCACAGTCATGGCAGAAGACAAGGAGAAGCAAGTCACGTCTTACATGGATGGCAGCAGGCAAAATAAGAGAGCTCGTGAAGGGAAACTCCTGTTTATAAAACCATCAGATCTTGTGACACTCATTCACTGTCATGAGAACAACACAGGGAAAAATTGCCTCCATATTTCAATCACCTCCCACTGGGTTTCTCCCATGACACACGGAATTGGGGGAGTTACAACTCAAGATGAGATTTGGGTGGGGACACAGCCAAACCATATCAATGTTCTTTTTTATATCCAGTATATCTTTGCTACACATTCCCCAATGTGAGTTTTCATAGCAAAATAAATCAGTGACATGACAAAAAGGAGTAAATTAGTGAGTTGGTAATTAAAAATAGCATCATCTGTAACCTAGCAATCCAGCATCCCTGGAGTTAGACAAAGGCATCAAATAGCCTTAGTTTTGAGACGCTTTGGAGGGTCTTCCACATTAACTTTCTTTGCCCTCAGCCTGAATGGGCCCTCAGCAGTCAAAAGTTATGACAAGACCCCATCTTACTGGCCACCATTGATTGAACAGGGCTGGACACTGGACACAAGCTGAGCTAATCAGAGACTCTTCTCTGAGAACTTGAAATTAGGATCAAGAATCTGGAATCAAGTGATTTCATCTCTCCACTTGACTAGACTTGTAACATGGGGATTTGAGAGCCATGGGGTCCAAGGTTCTGCCATGAGGACTGGGGAACAGAAAAAAGTGAGTCTACAAACAGTAAGAATGAGACACAAATACGGAGAGAAACAGAGGCAAGAGATGGAGGATGTGCCCTGAGTTCACAATGGCTTTCCCACTTCCAGATACTTCTGAGGCCAGGCAGTGCTTTCTGCCCTGGAGTTCATTGGATACCCATGTTCTCTTATGAAAGGGGTTCCTGTATGGGTAGCGTAAGCTGGTTTGTTTGTTTGGTTGTCTTCACTTGCAACCAAGAAATCCTAAGTAATACAAGTTCTCATTCTGTTGTCCCGGAAAGGGGCATTAGTGACTTCTAAACCTTCCATGAAGCTGACCTAGTTTTAACTAATTTTGATTGACATATGTAAAAACCCATGAACATGGCAGAAGTAAAAAAACTGAAAGTGAAAATATTCCTCTACCCTCAGTCCCTAAGTAACTATCTTTAATAGTTCTTTACATATCTTTAACAAAATGTTTATACAGATACAGATAGATGTATTGATATTTTATTTTACATAAATGGAATCATTTTATAAATACTCTGCAGTTTGGTTTGTATACAGTAATATACCTAAGATATGTTCCCATATCAGAAAATATGTGTCTATCTTATTATTTATGAAGATTGCATAATATTCCATTGTTTGGAAGTACCATAATTTATTTAATCTCCTAGAATTTAGATTGTTTTTAGTTCTTTAGTATCACACTGCAATGTCTTGCCCATGTATCTTTGAGTGCTTTTGTGAGTCTGTTTGCAGTAAAACCCCCTAAATTGTAATTGCTAGCACCCATGATTTGTGCATTTTAAATTCAATAAATATTGTTTAATTGACTCCTTCCATGAGTCTAACTTTGAAGAAGGGAGCATTAAAACCTCCTGTAAGTAGAGCTAGAAAGGGTGTCGGATAGTGAGTCAGATAAAGCACAGAACACTGAAGTATGAAAGGGAATATGGTTTTGTATGACACAGGCCAAAAGATGCTCAATGCTTCCTCATCTGATATGACCAAGACCAGTGAGTTCTTAATGGGCCATTTTGAGTCATCATGATATAGATTTATATTCACCCACATCCTGCCTGGTAGGGTGAGACATGACCAGTAAAACCCAGTCCCCCTGTGGTTGAGAATTTATGAACTCAGGAGAACCCTGGAGATGAGAATATTTTTTCTAAAGTTTCCCTCCCTTCCAAAAGTTCTGAACAAAATGGGAAAATGGGATTTCTCCTATCTAAGAGTTTATTTCACACTTAGTGGTTTAGAGAGCAACATTTCACTCCTCACAGGACTCTGGGGTGGCTATGACAATAATACCCATTTTACAAATGACGAAACTAAAGACAGAAAAAAGTGACTTTCCTATGGTACTAGAACAAGTAACTTTTAAAGCTGGATTCAAGCCAAGGGCCTCTGGCTACAAAACAGTCCTTCTTTAAAGCAATGGCACTAAGCTGAAGTGGCTGATTTTGACCCCTTAAATAAACCATTTATTTGTAGCTAGTACAAGCCACTTGTTAAGCAATAGTTTTCCAATTGGGTATTTGGGAGCCGTGTAAATACAGCTCCTGTGCATCAGCAGGGAGCTGTCAGGGTTTGAACTTTCAAGTTTCCTCTCTCACATTATTGAGTCAAAACCCATCACATGTTAGAAAAGAATCAACTCCACTTAGGAGAGAGCCGACTGAGCACGGGCTCTTAGGAAAGAGATGAGTAAATACTTCCCATAATTAGACAAAAAGTCCTAAATTAGCAAAGCTTTCTGAGAAATTTTGACATGTTAGGAAATCCTCAGAACTATAGAATTGCTTTTCTGCAATCACTTACCTTCCCCTTCCCTACCCCCAGCACATACCCATCAAGCAACCTAATGTCCGTGAGGTCTGAGTTCTGTTAACAAACCAGCAGCAGTAAATGCTGGCCCATGGGATGCCGCTCTCTGTGTCCAGTGGCCTTGGATTCCACTGGGAAACACAGTTCCCTCAAGTGACAAGAGCTCTGCCTTACAATCATGAGTGTTAAAAATAGATGTGTACATGCAAGAGGAACAACCATGGGAAGTGGTTTTTGGCATTTCCTGTGGTCATATGTGCATCTGTTACCCGCCAACTGATTTCTAGAATGTGATTACGGATAGCTTACAGTAACAATTTTTATACCAAATGCCCGACTAATAAAAACATACGACTCCAGAAGTACAAATGCAAGGTATGGTGAGGAATTGAAGAAATGATCAGCATGATTCAGATACTAAAATAAAATAAATCAGCACAGATTACATGGTTCTATATTCCAGGTGTTCTCCTCCCTTCCTTCCACTTTTGATCTACACACCCTCTATCAATGATCTCATTCAGAACCATGGAATTAAGCACCATCATTACCCTGATAATACCACAGCTCCTTCTCCAGCCCTAGACCTCTCCATTGAGCTTAAAGCTTGTGTAGCCAACTCCACCTTAATATCTTCAAATGACTATCTAATAAGTATCTCAAATGACATAAAACAGAACCTTGTGGGGGTTTCTTCCCCAGAAACCTATTTCTTTCCTATTCTTCCTGAAACGAGTAAATAATACCATCACTCACCCCGGTTCATGCACACACCTCTAACAATTTTTGTTCATCCCACCTTTTTCCTCATATCCAATACATCAGCAGGTTGAGCCACATGTCCCCACATACATGGCTGCTCTTCTAGTCCAAACTCTTCCTCCATCTCTTGCCCAGATTACTAAAACAGACCCGCTTTTATTATTGATTCCTGGCAACCCATTCTCCCCTGCCAAACCCCTCCATCTTCCATCGCACTTAGGAAAAAAAATGCCTGGCCGGGCGCGGCGGCTCACGCCTGTAATCCCAGCACTTTGGGAGGCCAAGGTGGGCGGATCACGAGGTCAGGAGATCAAGACCATCCTGGCCAACATGATGAAAGCCCATCTCTACTAAAATATAAAAAATTAGCCGGGTACGGTGGCGCACCTGTAGTCCCAGCTACTCGGGAGCTGAGGCAGGGGACTGCTTAAACCTAGGGTGCAGAGGTTGCAGTGAGCCGAGATTGTACCACTGCACTCTAGCCTGGGTGACACAGCAAGACAGCAAGACTCCGTCTCAAAAAAAAAAGAAAAAGAAAAAGAAAAAGAAATGCCTTACTAATACCAGCAGTGCCATACAGAATCTAGCCTCTCCTCCTGTCTGAATTACCTCATTCCACTTCACAAATACCCAGCATGCCTCGTTTCTGTTCCTCAAACGTAACAAGCTCATCCCTTAGGGCATTTGCTTCTTCCTCTACCTGGAATGCTCTTCGCCTAGATCTTCATATGGCAGGTTTCCTTTGTCATTCAGGCTTCATTTCAACAGACATCTCGCAGGCCTTCCCTGAGCACCCAAATCTATGTTGTTCCTTCTACCATTCAGTCACTATCACATATATCACATTACCAGGTGTTATTTTCAACAAGGCTCCTTTCATTACCTAAAATTATCTTTGCTTCTTCTTAATTTTGGTTTCCTCCATTAGAATGTAAACTCTTGAACTCAGGGGACTTGTCTGCCTAGCTCTATTTTTTTCTTTTCTTTTTCTTTTTTTTTTTTTTTTTTTTTTTTGAGACAGAGTCTCACACTGTCGCCCGGGCTGGAGTGCAATGGCATGATCTCGGCTCACTGCAGCCTCCCTCTCCCAGGTTCAAGTGATTCTCCTGCCTCAGCCTCCCGAGTAGCAGGGATTACAGGCACCCACCACCACCCCTGGCTAATTTTTTTTATTTTTAGTAGAGACGGGGTTTCACTATGTTGGCCAGACTGGTCTCAAACTCCTAACCTCGTGATCCACCCACCTCACCCTCCCAAAGTGCTGGGATTACAGGCATGAGTCACTGTGCCTGGCCTTGTCTGCCTAACACTTGACTGAATTCCTAAAGCCTGTTGAATAAACCCCTGACTGACTTAGTAGATGTGGATTGAATAAATCCCTGACTTCATAGATATGGATGAAGCCTGCATGTGACTATTGACTCAGGTAGAATGAGTTTGCATTACACCAAATGAGAAAATCGTTGTGTATTTGATCTCTGCCTCATCTGGAAATTTCTTCTAGAGAGAGAAGAGAAGAGTTCAGCCAGGACTACCAAAGCAGTAACAACTTCTGATAAGCAGGGGCAGTTTTGTCACAGACTTGATCCAACTTGCTTCTTCAGGTTCCCAGATATATGAAGAAACAGAAAGCCCATGATAGATGCATGTTTTCATTTATTCTACAAATATTCATTGAAAGCCTACAAAATTCAAGGATTCAGCCTACAAAATAGCAAGAATTCAGTGGTAAATGAGACAGAAATAGTCTCTGCTCTTGTGGAACTCAGAGTCTGATGGAGGAGACATATAGTTACAGAGTAACTACACAAATAAATATTTATTTTGTGATGAAATTCAGGGGGAAAGCACAGGATACTATGACAGAGAGAGAGAGCAGGAGCAGCTCTTCCTGAGCAGGGGCAGTTCTTCAGGAAGAACTGCCATGCAAACTCACAGAAAAGAAGAACCACCACGAGGCCAACCCTTGATCCTGTCTTGTTTCCCTTCGCCTTCCCTCTAACGCCACTCCCTTTACTAGAAAGGTGATTTTCTCTATGCAAGCAGTACAATGCTGGGTGACCCCACTGCATCTAACAGTTGGTCCTGTAGGACTTGCCTGCACAGCATGGAGGAAAGCAGATGACCCACTTGAGCCAGATTCTCTGTGATATGCTCACCTTTGTCCTTCCTCCTACCCACTAAAAACCATTATGTAGCCAAGAACTTACCCCACTTGTGAACAATACCACCATGATACCATACTAGTACTATTGTTTCATCATCATCCTCTTTGGTTAGCATTGACTTAGAGCTTCATTTGTACCACTGAGTTCCCTGTGTCCTAAGCATTTGCTTTCCTGATCTCCTTCCACGTTCACCCATGTTATGATACCTGCAACTATTCAGGTACAGATGAGAAAACTGATGTAACTGTTGACGGATGTAAACTATTCATTTACAGATGAGAAAACTGATATGCAGAGAATTAAAGTAATGTGCCAAAGGTCACATGAGAAAGTGACAAGCTCAGAGTTAAAACTCAGGTCTGTCAGCCCACTCTCAACCACCATACTATGCCACTTCTCTATGGTAGAAATCAAAAACTGGAAACTTCTCTAGAGCAATCTTATCAGCTCAGGAAGCTGACTTAGGCATATGTTATGATACTGTGATATGTTACATAATTCGAGATGAAAGGGAGGCCTCATGTATATTCAAGGCTTTGTGTTGCCTGATTTTAGCGGATGTGAACCCTTCAGGGTATCTGTTCACTAGTTACATTTTGTACTTTCAAGGCACAGTGTACTTTGAAGATAAGACCTTATTCGTTCTCAGAACATTTATCGGTCAGAAACCACTGTGATCACTTTGCAGATAAGGCAACTGAGGTTTGGGACTGACAAACCAATATGGCCCAAGTCTCATAAGTTACATCAGAAGCTGATGACAGACTGCAACCCCCATCTTTGATGTCTTTGGCTGGTCATCACCCAACACCTCCAAGCTTCAGCTTCCTCATCTGCAGCATGAGGGACCTAGTTCAGGGCTTCTCTGCACACTTCCTTTTCCCCAAATTCACATCACTCAGTGTTGGTTATAGTGGTCACCAGTTAGCTCTGCCTGTCCAACAAATGTGCTCTTTTCTTTTGGTGCCCTTTGTCTATGTGGGAAACCATTCTCTCTTGATAGCCCAAGCACAGCTCCAAGGCCAGGGGAGGGCAGGATCCATTCATTGATACCTGTCCTGCATCCAAAGAAGGAAAGGTCATTTCCCAAAGGAAAATCATGACTTCACTGACCTAAGCAAGGGGCACAGATGCTCAATGTAAAACCCACCCACATCCACCACAAGGGACTGCTCTTCAGTGTGCCGGAGAACTTAAGCTTTCTCCAAACCTGGATGCAAGAGGCCCTAGGCCTGGGTTCGGTAGGACAAGGGCCCCTTTAAACAGGAAGGCAGGAAGAGCATTCCAGAAGAAGACAGGATGAATGTAGAGTTGAGCAACTTGTGCAAGGTCATTTGAGGCTCTCAGGAGAGAAAGCAGGCCACCTGGCTCTTATTCCAAATTTCCTTCTAACCCCGCTGCTCCTCTGCTCCAAAGTCTGTACCATGTAACTATGTTGTCCCACTATAAAAGGAAGATTTGCTTTTTATTTTTTAAACTTTCTGAAGGACGGTTGTTAATAAGAAATATCTTTAATGTTTCCTATTTTATTGAGAAATGAAGAAGGAAAAAAAATGTGAATTTAAGGCCATTTAGAAGAGAGGAAGAAAAGATGAAACAAACGTGACACCAATAATAAAGAACACGTGAGATTATGGAAGAAAATAGCAGTGGTATCCCTCTGGACCAGAGGTCTCAAAAGTGGCCTGAGGACTGATTTCGGCCATTGGATATGTTTTATTTAGCCAACACAATGGGTCTTTTTAATGTTGAATTAATTGCCAACATTTAAAAACTGAAATATTTTATATAAAAAGATTTCAGATGTGAGCGTTCACTAGAATTAAGGAATAGGCATTCCCTCTGTACACCATAAGAACTCTGTTCTCTGTGTCTCTCAAAGCATACTCTTCATTGACATTAACTGCTAGTCGCCATAGCTGTTTGAATTTTGCAACCTCTGACTTAGATACTTCTACAGCAGCAGCAGCAGCTGCTGGCAGGAGCTAATGTAACTATTTCCCTGAGCTTTCAGGCTTGCCTCAGAACCTGAGCTGCTCCTAAAAATGTTGTAGGAACCTGTACCATTTATCTTGTCATGCTTTGTCAGCTCTGGCTTTGAGGAAAGGAACCTAAATCAATACCGAAGAAAATGAGATGGTTATAGGTGGGTTTACATCTCATTTAGGCTTCTGATGTCAGAACCGGGAGTTTAACATGAACAGCTTGAAGGAAGGTGAGTCAATGAGGTTGAGATGAAATAAAGGAGCCCTGCCAGGCAGGGGGTCCAGCCAACTTCTAGAAACTGCCAAAGCCAGGAAGAGGCAAGGTGGAAGAAAAGGTACTGATGAAAATATTGAGTCTCATGCAGGAACCAGAGAATAACACTGAAAAACAACAAGATAGGTGTCTGAAATGTTTGTACCCAGTCAAGCAAGGGTTAAGCCATTCATTTATGAGTGCATTGAACAATTTAGACAGTTAGTAGGTAAGTTTTAGGTCATCAAATTGATTTTATTTTTCAACAAATGATTATTCCTTCATCCATTTATTCATTCAACAAATATGTACTAAACATGTTCTGTATGTCCGACACTATCCTAAGCACTGAATGGCTATGCATGAGAGACAAGCAAATGTTAAATTTTAACTTACTTTATTGTGTTTATTTGTTTTTTTTTTTTTTGTTTTTTTTTTTGAGGCGGAGTCTCGCTCTGTCGCCCAGGCTGGAGTGCAGTGGCGCGATCTCGGCTCACTGCAAGCTCCGCCTCCCGGGTTCCCGCCATTCTCCTGCCTCAGCCTCCCAAGTAGCTGGGACTACAGGCGCCGCCACCACGCCCGGCTAATTTTTTTTTGTATTTTTAGTAGAGACGGGGTTTCATTGTGTTAGCCAGGATGGTCTCGATCTCCTGACCTCGTGATCCGCCCGTCTCGGCCTCCCAAAGTGCTGGGATTACAGGCTTGAGCCACCGCGCCCGGCCTGTGTTTATTTGTTTTAATATATTGGTATAAATTTTGGCCTAAGTCTTCCCTACATCTCTGTCATATATGACGATAAAGTCCTGGAATAGTAATTTCAGGGGTTGAATCAGCATAGCCTTTGACACAGATAGCAGACTTACAGCATGGAAGGAAACAGCATTTAATCAGTAAAAAGCATTTTAGCACCACCCCATATTTGTTTATAGATGAGATAATGTGCATTACATAATACATTATAAAATATACAAAGGAAATGTTCAATTTGGAAATAATGAAATTTGTTATTGATTTGTATTTATTATTTTTTAAAATAGAATTTCTAGTATTTCTCTTCCACTCTGAAATGAATTGTTTTGTGCACCTTCTGAGGTGTGTCATCCCACAGTGGAGACCACTGGATTAGGCTGCTGGTTCTGATTCTAAAATTGTCGTAGGGCTCTATGGTGATCAGATGTTAGCATCAACAGGAATTTGGACCTTTTTCATTGATCCAATTAAGTGTCTGAGGGATTGCTGGCTCACGACCTTCCCAAGGCTGCTAGAGTCCCAGGTGATCTTCTAACCCATGTCCCTCACAGAGGACAGGGTGATCTCTCCAAAATGTAAACCTGCTTATGGAACGTCACTGCTTATAGCCCTTGACAGGCTGGCTTTGCATGTACCATGAAGCACAGGACCCTCAAGGTGTCCTCCAAGGCTGGCCTCTGCAGCTGTGCTCCCTCAGCCCACCCCTATTGATTGCCTCCCTCCACTCCAGACCTCCTTCAGGTGTTCAGGGGCACAGAGGATTTTTAGGGCATAGAAAGTACTCTGTATGAAACTATAATGTGCACACATGCCTTTATACATTTGTCCAAACCCATAGAATGAACAACATCAAGCATGAACTCTGATATGAACTATAGACTCTGGGTGATAATGATGTGTGAATGCAGGTTCATCCGTTGTAACTAATGTACCACTTTGGTGGTGAGCATTGATAATGGAGGAGGCCATGCATGTGTGGGACCCAGGGGTATTTGGGAAATATATCTGTACCTTCCTCTCAATTTTGCTGTGAATCTAAAACTGCCCTAGAAAAATAAATTCTTCTAAATAAAGAAAATATTAAATAGTAAACATAATGTTCAATGATGATAAACAAGCTAAATAAAAATAGTAGGAAAACAGAAGTAACACCATAAAATAGTAACACATTAGAAATATGAGTAGTTAATATTTATGTAATTGTTACTTTTTGTTAGGCATCATTTCAGAAACTTTACATATATTAATACATTTAATTCTCACAACCAACCTTATAAGTTAGATTCTATTATTATCCCCATTTTATAGACAAGGAAACTGAGACATGTTGACCTCATAACGTGTCTACTGTCTCACGTGTAAGTGACAGAGTCAGAATTCCAGCCCAGGGCCCCTAGCTCCAGCCTCTGAGATCTTAACCGCTATACTGTACTAGCATGTTTAATAAAATGAAAATATGTTCATATATTGTGACATCTGTTCTTTCAAAGAGCAAATTCATTCTTACCCATGATCCATAAGGAGCTTAATTCCAAATTTTTATTGTTATGACATTAAGAAAGAGCTGTTAATCTTTGAGGATAAAGAGGTGTCTTGAAAAGGAATGACTGTCCTAACTTTCTGTTACTGACAAAGCTGGTCCTCACTCCCCCTCACCCCCCAAAAAAAGGTCTTTCCCTCTTCAGTGCCAGAAAGTCAATATACAGAGCAGAAAGTGAGCATCAAGCAGTACCAGCTTCATTCAATGGCCATGAAATTGAGAAGCAGGAGCTTGGCTTACAAATCACCTTCTTAACTTGTGAAAGCCAGGAAGTCACAGATACGGGGCATCTCTAATGACAGGGTCAGGCATTAAAAGCAAAGAGAAGAATATTCACATCTTTTCTGGAAATGGGTGGAAAACTCAGAACCAGAGTTGCCACCTTCCTTTTTGTCATTTTATGGTTTCTTCTGTCATTGTCATGGTGATTGTCAACTGTCATGGTGCTCATGGGAATGTCATTTAGCATGGAAATTATAATATGAAGTTCCAGGTTCTTCAGAAGTCAAGTGAGCTGCCATCTTGGATCCAAAAAGTCCCAGTCAATTTGGTCACGAGGGGGAACTTTTGACCTCAGGCATCCAGTTCCCTAAAGATAAGCAGTTAAGGTGGGGTAGAAATTTACCTAGTCACATGGGCATTACACTGGGTAATATTTCTAGTGGTGTAGATGAATGCCACCCAAATATTGTAACTCTTTATAGAAGAAGATTTGTTTACTCAGCAAATTTGTATTTTATGTCTGTCAGGTATGAGGCACTGCTAGAAACGGGGGAATTCATCAATGTTTCAAATAAGCACAGTTCCTGCCCTCAAGAAGCTTATAGTTTTGTGGAGGATATAGACAATAAACACCCAGCTCCTTATTAATTACCACTGTGAAAGGAGTTACAGAAGAAACATCAGGGTACAGTGAGCAGAGAGAGGCCAGCCACACTTGGTCAGTAGGATAAGAATGCCTCTTGCCCTCCACTGGTGAATATCTCACTGAGTGCAGGGAGGCTGTGGAGACTGAACCCCAAGCATGTGTTTGATCCACTGGCTAGAGAAGAGACTTCTTTTGATCAAATCCTGCCACCTGACACCAGCCGTGTGACCTTGGGCAAGTTATAGCACCTCTCAGTGCCTTCATTTTCACATCTGTAAAATATGTATAATAGTAACACCCATCTCATTAATATGTTGTGAGGATTAAAGAGAAAATAATTCTATACCAATTTGAACTGTGCCTAGAAGGTAGTCCACACTAAATAAGTATTAACTGCCATCATTATTAGAAGTAATATAATAATATTATCTTAAAACTAGGGATCTGAATCTAATAAAATTGAGAAAATATTAAACAGAATAAAACTATGCGTATAATAAATACTAAATAGAATAAAATTGGAAAGATAATAAAGAGGATATCAACATGTGGAAATACTTCAGGCTGATAACCAAAATGAATTTCATACCAAATTGCTAATGTGTCTGCTCAATTACCTACAAGATCTGCTGAAATGGCTCTCCTAAAAATGTCCTCATATCTCTTCACGGTCATCCTGAGTCAGAATTCCCAGAGTCAGAGAGACAAGAGTCTATTTTGGCTTTTCCCTGAAACTTAATTGAGTGTAGCTGGTGTTTTAGACATTGTATCCTGATAGTTTAGCTCTTAATTAAGTTATTTAGGGTTTTTAGGAAGGGTCTTGGATTCCCCTCTTTTGCTAATTTTTGATGTATTATTATTAAGTGATTGTAACCATCATTAGAATTCTATATATTTATATGTAAATTTAAAATATCTGTAACTTTAGTATTTAGAACTACTTTAAAACAAAACCATGTACAAGCCTATCCATATTCTTTCAGTTTCATTGTGGCTGGATAATATGTTGCCTTGAATTTTACCTGTTACTTGCCCGGCTTCTGGATTTCCAGTATCAGAACATTAGCGGTTCATATTTTCCATACAAAATAGAAAAAGTCATAATGGAGCGAAACTCCCTGGGAGATTCACCCTTCCTTCCAGTGTGGTGTCTCAGCAAATTCCCAGGCATATCACAGGATGGGAAGGATGGGGAAATACTCACCTAGGGCACTTGCAAGGAGATAAGAACGGGAGGGCAGAGGGAGTTGGTCACCACGCTTGAACAAAGGGAGAAAAATATGTATGCCTCTCATGAGTCATCAGGGAAAGTATCTAGCATGCTCAGAGGCCTCTTGAACTTTGAAACTTGGATTTAATCCAGACATGAATATGGAAAGTCACTCTTTGTGCAACGCTTTCATCGCCACCTCCGTTTTGCCTCTTTCATCTCAGTTAAGAGATACAGACAGGTTCTTGTAATGGTTGCCTGTGATTGCCATGCTAACAAAACTGTTTACATGGAAATTAGGAATCCCATGTAGAATTCCAGAATCAAAGGGCTTGTGCATATGGTAATCAAGAAAATGTCTTTGTATCCACATTATTGTGCCCATATGGTTATGATTCCATCTGGGTGCTAATTCTAATGCCATTCTTTCATGAGATATTTAATAGTGCTCAATATCATTGACTGTTTAGTAGGCAGTAGAATTAGAGTTCCAATTATATGAGGTCATAGCACTGGCTACATGAGTGACCAGAAAGATGACTTATAGGGATTCCAGAAAACACATACACACTCATACACATACACATGCACGTATGCATACATGTATGCATTCATCAGGTTCCCGATGAAGAGGCTACCCCTTCTAAACTAATAAATGTCATGTGGACAGATACCTCCTTAGTAGCTGGGCTCATGCCATCCATGCCCAGAAAAGGGGGCTAGAATCCCACAGAAAAAGCAGAAGATTATGCCCTCTTAGGAACTATCGTCCATCCTCCCAAGGTTTTTTCCCCTTTAAGCAAATCCTCCCCACAAAAGAAAGATATGTTTATTTGTATTTTCAGTTAAGTTGACTATTTATCCACATTTCCTGCTGATGAGTCATTTATGCAGTTTACTGAAAAAAATAAATTGGTCACTAAAGCACTGCAAAATTAGGGTTCAAAGACGCAAAACTGACGTAAGCATCAAATAGGTATGGGTTAAGAATTTAATCAGCAAATAGATCAGTCAGCACACTAGGGCAGTACTCACACAGAGACTGAGTTTTGTTTTATTCTTTTCCAAGAGATCAGCACAGCCAACCTGTCTGGAGAACCTCTGTTGATTTTGCTCATCAGATACTTGTAAACAGAGCAAACACAAATATTTGATCAAGAAACCAAGCCCCACTTGCCTGGAATCAAGTGTGAGAAAATGTCTTGGGTTTACTCCCGTGATGCCTGTGTAAAAGTTGCACCATTTGTCTGTAAATAAAAGGCCTGAGTTTAGCAGAAGATCATAGGAAAATGGAGCAAATGCACCATGTTTACAATGTGCAAAGGCAGAGAGAAGCATCAGTCCTCAGCATGAGCTTGCTGGTTATGTATGTTGGGGAGCAGATGGGAGATCTCCATAGACCTCTAAAGCGGCTAGGTAGGCCGGACATGTTGGCTCATGCCTGTAATCCCAATACTTCAGGAGGCCGACGTGGGAGGACTGCTTGAGCCCAGGAGTTCAAGATTACAGTCAGCTGTGATTGCACCACTGCTCTCCAGCCTGGGCAGCAAAGCAAAATGCTGTCTTTTTTTAAATAAACAAACAAAATGTAAAAGTGGTTGGGTCTGTGTTCTGTATACAGACTCATTTGCCCTCTTCTCAAGAACTCATCTGGTTGTAAAACTGGAGGATGATTGTTATGTTTATTCCTTCTTCTGGATACATTTTTAACCAACATTAGAAAAATCAACCAGAGAGACAGATACCCATATTCACACAGTAGCTTCAGTCAAATATCTAGGATGGTCGAAACTGTCACCAAGGAACCTTTAGAAATGGATACTAATAACATGTACTTAGCATGTGCTAGGTGCCACATATATTACCTGCGTTAATTAATCCTCAGAACCATGGAAGAGTTACCATTATTATTCTCAACTCATGGGTGAAGAAAATGAGACATAACTTTGCCAACATCCACAGAAAATAAAGGGTGGCCCATCTTGACTCCAAGTTCAAGGTCTTAGCCACTACTATGCTGTCTCCCACTGAAGATGAATCAAGCACACCTGCACCATATCCAGCTGGTTGTGTTATATCCAATCCTTATTTTGCAAAGAACCAATTCTCCAATTAAAAGCCTCTTAATATCACCCTAAATCTACAATCCATAAAGCACACCTTTGAATTGTCATATACATTTTCTTTAATGAACAAAGAGAAAACTTTGAAATTTTGTTCAATTGTTTGAAACCATGACCTCCACATGTTGCCTAACCTAACAGGTGAAGTGATACAATCATTTTATAGCTCCAGTTCTTTATCTGCTGTTACAGCCTCCAGCGTTTAACAAACTGTCACAATGTAAATCCCACAAGGTTCTCTAGAGCTCACACAGTTCTGTGTCTGCCAAGCACTGAGCCACGTTTATTGTGTATGTTCACACTGGTCTCAGGTGCCCCAGGTGTCTTGGCTCCCCTGAAGGGAACAGACATTCCTGCTCCATTCTTTTTCTCCTTTTACAAAAACTATTTTCAAATACCCCCTCCATCCACCTGCCCCTACAACCTCATTCTTCTCAAATTTGCATGCTTCAACAAGTGCAATACTATTGAACTGCAGTAAAAGTTTCACTGTTTCCCAAGGCAGATGGTGCCTATAACTTCACCAAGGCCTGAGAAAAAAAGATCAGCTTTAAAGTCAGGCACTGGACTGTCTCCCTTTCCTTGTTGTCTGCTTGAGCATTCCCTGGTACCCCACTGTCTATAAAGGATGACTAGTGCTGAAAGGAAGATAGGAGAATGACCCATATTAGCCTCTATTTTCTAAAGCTAAGTTTAAAATACTTGCAATAGATAATCAAAAGAACTGGGAATATAACTCTGAGCACAGCAATTTTCATCTGATTTTCTTTGCCTTCCAGAAAAGTGCCTGAAAACAGGAGGTATGCAATAAGTAATTGCTGAATAAATAAATGGATGATGCATGGGTAACTGAATGAAAATGATCTTCCCTCCATTCTGTTCCACTTTGGGTGGCCAACTTCCCTGCAAACTTCAAGCCTTAGCTTAAATATCACTTTATCCCAAAAGGCTTTTTGTAACTGCCCCACCACCACCAAATTAGATCAGTTCCTCCATTCTTTGCTCTTTCTTTCATTATGCTAACCCCTGTAATAATTCATATAATGGTTATTTTAAGTATTTATTTATTGCCACTCTCCCTTCTAGAACATAAGCTCCCTGAAGGAAAGGATGGGGCCTGCTGTATTCCCTGCTCGGCATCCAGCAAGTGCCTACCATCAATTATGCACTTGGTAAATATTGTTCAACAAATGACAGAGGCTGCTATATAACAGATATTTAATCTAGAAAGCTCTGTGGCCAGTCTAGAGAGCAGCATGTATCCTCATGGTGCATGAAATACACCAAAAAGTTTTAAAATCTCTTGCAGGGACTCTTCTTCCTGACCTTTTTTTATTTTTTCTTTTTTTTTTTTTTTTTTACTGGACTGCTTGACAGAGGTTTCTGTTTTCCTCATGCCCTGAGCATCCACACAGCTGCACACTGAGCACAGACTTATTCATAGGCAGCTTCCTGTCACATGAGGGACTCCAGATTAGTTTTCTGTCACAGCCAACAGACTTGAAGGGCCCATGCCCGCCTCTGCTGGTCCGCAGGTTCAAACGCTGCTGCCTGTGCAGTTGAGCCCTGGCCCCTCGGTTGCCTTCTCCCACTGTGGGAAGGAGACAGTCGGGTTGTCCACATGCCTGCTACTACCAGGAATGGGGTAAAGAAGAGGGTCACTGACCCGGCTGTAAGAGGGCTTTCTGCGAGGGAATCTGGGACAGGGGCCCAGTGCGCTGGTGGGGAGTCTGACCGGGGCACTTATTCCTGGGTTGACATTAAAAGGAGCACCCCATAGTTCCAGTTCTAGTTCCCTCACCATCCACTAATACCCAGCTTCCTCCATGCAGGGGATGGGTAAACTGTGTCACTGGTATTTAGAAACTAATCTAATTGCATCAAGCCAGAGAGCCCTAACTCTGTACTTACTCACTTTCTCATCTGGGTAAGCCCCTAAACAGCCCTGAGCCTCAGTTTCCTCACTGTGAAATGGCAATAATGCCTGCCTGTTTGTGCTATGATAGGAATCCAGGATTCATAAATAATAATAATAGAAAACAATGTGTGAGCACTTACAATGTGCCAGGCATTGTGTGAGAAACTCGAGATGTGTTTAATCCTCACAACTTGCTTCTGAGGGAGCACCTCTTATATTCCCATTTTTATAGATGAGGGAACTGAGGCTGCAGAGGAGTTGTGCACCTGCCCAAGGTCACCTGGCTGGAACATGATGACAGAATCTGTATGACTTTCCATTAGTGCAGAGGTTCTGAGCTTGGACTCTGAAGTCCAACCATGTAGTTTACAATCCAGCTGCACAGCATACTGGCTGGGTGACCTTCCTCTGTTCACGCACTCATTTGCCAGCCTGGCCAAGCAGCTCTGTGTAAGGGATCTTCCAGGAAGCATTCTGCTCACCTTGATGGTTGCCCAGCCAAGGGACTGGGTTGCAATTTATGGGGAGCTCCATTCACTGGGAATACAGCCACATTCACAGTTCTTTCATTACCCACCTCCCCAAATTATAAAGGCAGTGTTCTAAGTTAGGCTTTTAATGCAGTTCACTGTTCCCCCATATCTCAGGTTGATCTTCTTCCAGACATAAATAAGTCCTCCTGGTGGACTGAATATAAGTAGCTGAATATACATTTATTTATTTATTTATTTATTTATTTATTTATTGATGAGATGGAGTCTTGCTGACTGCACTCCCAGGCTGGAATGCAATGAGGTGATCTCAGCTCACAGCAGCCTCTGCCACCTGAGTTCAGGTGATTCTCATCCTCCCAAATAGCTGGGATTACAGGAATCCACCACCACGCCCAGGTAATTTTTGTATTTTTAGTAGACACAGGGTTTCACCATGTTGGCCAGGCTGATCTCGAGCTCCGGACCTCAGGTGATCCACCAACCTCAGCCTCCCAAAGTGCTGGGATTACAGGCACGAGCCACCGCACCCGGCTGAATATACATTTTATAACTGCCCTCGTTATTCTGTTTTTCTAGAGAGGACCAAGAAGTGGGTGGGGCTTGCTGCTGCCTGCAGAACTGTCTGTTTCTCACTGCCATGACAGGAGAATAGGAGGGAGATATGGTTTGGCTGTGTGCCCACCCAAATCTCATCTTGAATTGTAGCTGCAATTCCCACATGTTGTGGGAGGGACAAGGTGGGAGGTAATTGAATCATGGCTGAGGGTCTTTCCCAGGCTGTTCTTATGATAGTGAATAAGTCTCAGGAGATCTGATGGTTTTATGATGGGGAGTTTCCCTGCACAAGCTTTCTCTCTTTCCTGCCGCTATGTAAGATGTGCCTTTTACCTTCTGCCATGATTGTGAGGCCTCCCCAACCACATGGAACTGTGAGTCCAATAAAAACGTCTTTTTCTTTATAAATTACCCAGTCTTGGGTGTGTCTTTATCAGCAGCATGAAAACAGACTAATACAGAGGACTATGAAGTAAAATTGCCTGTAAGAATCAGACCAGGCTGGGCGCGGTGGCTCATGCCTGTAATCCCAACACTTTGGGAGGCTGAGGCAGGCAGATTACTTGAAGTCAGGAGTTTGAGACCAGCCTGGTCATCATGGGAAAACCCCGTCTCTACTGAAAATACAAAAACTAGCAGGGCGTGGTGGTGCACACCTGTAATCCCAGCTACTTGGGAGACTGAGGCAAGAAAATTGCTTGAACCTGGAGGCAGAGGTTACAGCGAGCCAAAATGGCGCCATTGCACTCCAGCCTGGGTGGCAGGTGAGACCCCGTCTCAAATAATAATAATAATCATCATCATCATCATCATTACACCAAATAGTTAATGCTTATCTGGGTATCTTGGTAAATTGTCTGAAGTCCAGTTTCACCTGGAATTGCCAGTTTATTAAAATTTGCTTTCAGAAAGAAGATAGTAACTTTGTGGGACAGATGTATAAATTAGCTTGTATGAGTGATTATTTCACAGTGTATACAAATGTCAAGTAATACACCTAAAATACATGTAATTTTTATTAGTCAATTTTATCTCAGTAAAGCCGAAAAATAAAAAGAAAAAATTGGCTCATGCCTGTAATCCCAACACTTTGGGAGGCCGAGGTGGGTGGATCCTGAGGTCAGGAGTTCAAGACTAGCCTGGCCAAGATGGCGAAACCCCGTCTCTACTAAAAATACAAAACTTAGCCAGACGTGGTGGTGGGCGCCTGTAGTCCCAGCTACTCAGGAGGCTGAGGCAGAAGAATGGCGTGAACCCAGGAGGCAGAGGTTGTAGTGAGCTTAGATCACGCCACTGCACTCTAGCCTGGGTGACAGAGCGAGACTCTATCTCAAAAAAAATAAAAAATAAAAAAATAAAAACTGTGTGCTTTCAGTGTTACTGGATATTTTGAAGCCATGGATATACTGCAGGAGACAGAATCCCACTAGGTTGTCCCAGGCTGTGCCAACCCTGCTCACCTCAAAACCAAACCGCCCTTCAACCTAAGACGAAGGCACTTCTCAAGCCGGAAGAGATGCCTTTGTTGAATCGATAAAGGCAAATGAAAAGGAAAGCTTTGGACCAAATGATAATTTCAGGATGATTCTATTTTAAAACAAATGCAAAAAAGTGTGTTTCTTCAATATGTTTACAACAATACAGGAACTATATGACTGGCACTCTGCTAGGCGCTTCACAAGTCACATTAAGTTTTACAGGAAGCAACTGAATTAGAGAATATTCTTCTCATTTGTAGATAAAGAGAGTAAGGCCCTGAGAGGTTCAGGAACTAGCTCACCATCACAGAGCCTCTGAGAGACAGAGAGAGACAGGACTCAGATCTAGCTCTGTCAGACCCCAAAGTCAAGTCTTCCTGTATGACTTCCTGAAAACTGGATTGATTTTATCTCTGGAGCTGAGAAGTCCTTCATTCCTGCCAAAAAATGGCTTCCAAGATTATTTGAACAAGGAGAAGCCGACAGTTTAATAACAGGAAAGCACTGTGAACATTTTTGGTTATGTCTATACAAGAACGGATGGCTACTGGTGGAAAACGGAACATTTCAGTCTAATAATTGGGTTTATTATCTGCATGACAACAAGTATAACTGGTTTGACTGATGTTGTCAATGAGCCATATGGCGGGGGAAGAGACCCATTTTGGTAGTTGAAGCAGCTAGTTAAATTGACGGAACTTTTCACTTTTCAAATTGTCACTGTGGTACCATTTAGGCAGAGCCAAGAAACTGAGCTTGGAGGTGTCCCACATTTGCATGAGCACTGCTGTGTGGCTAACTCATTTCCTAGAACCATAAGTATGATTTAGAAAAATCAAGGTTGAGGTCTTTTCCTTTTTAGGAACTTTCAGGATGTTGAAAGTCATTTTTTTTTCACTTTCATTTTAAGTTCAAGGGTACATGTGCAGGTCTGTTGCATGGGTAAACTGGTGGTATGGGGGTTTGTTGTACAGATTATTTCATCACCCAGGTATAAAGCCTAGTGCCCATTAGTTGTTTTTCCTGATCCTCTTCCTCCTCCCTCCCTCCACTCTCCAATAGGCCCAAGTGTGTGTTGTTCCCCTCTATGTATCCGTGTGCTCTTATGAGTTAGCTCCCACTTACAAGCAAGAACATGCAGCATTTGGTTCTCTGATCCTTAGCTTCCTAAGGATAGTGGCTTCCAGTTCAATCCACGTCCTTGCAAAGGACATGATCGCATTCTTTTTTGTGCCTGCACAGTATTTTATGGTGTTTATGTACCACATTTTTTTTCTCCAGTCTACCATTGATGGGCATTTAAGTTGATTCCATGTCTCTGCTATTGTGAATAATGTTACAGTGAACATACGCATGCATGCGTCTTTATAATAGAATGATTTATATTCCTTTGGGTATTGTATTAGTCTGTTCTCATGCTGCTATAAAGAACTGCCTGAGACTGTGTAATTTATAAAGAAAAGAAGTTTAATTGACTCATGGTTCTGCAGGGCTAGGGAGGAGTGAAAGGGGAAATCCCTTATAAAACCGTCAGATTTCATGAGAACTTACTCACTGTTACGAGAATAGCATGGAGGAAACTGCCCCCATAATTCAGTTACCTCCCACTGGGTCCCTCCTACCACACATGGGGATTATGAGAACTACAATTCAAGATGAGATTTGGGTGGGGACATGGCCAAACCTTATCAGGTATATATTCAGTAATGGGATTGCTGGGTCAAATGGTATTTCTGTCTTTAGTTTATGAGGAATTGCCACACTGTCTTCCTCAATGTTTGAACTAATTACATTCCCACCAACAGCATATAAGCATAAAAGGCCATTTTTATGCAGCTATGCCCATGGTAGCATTTCAGATGCCATAGGAATTGAAAATGTTTTTATATTTTAGGAAGAGGAATGTTCAGGAAAAATGCCAGTGATACAGCAACATATACAAGTTAATATCCCTTTAACCATCCTATTCCCCACTCCCAACCTTATTCTCCTCCCTAGAAATAGTTGCTCTTATCAGCTTGATGCACATCTTTCAGTGCTTTTCTTCCATATATTTAGATAGATAGATAGATAGATAGATAGATAGATAGATAGATAGATAGATGTATATGTATGTGTGTAGCATTTTTTAAATCATAATTGACATCAGACTATATCAATTATTCTACAGCATTCTTTTTTCCTTAACAATCCCTTTCTTTTCAGTATATGGAGCTCTATATTATTGTTTTAAACTATTGCATGGCATTCCATAGTATACCATAACTTAGCCATTCCCCTAGAATTAGATGTTTAGATTATTTAGTTTTTTTACTCTTACAAACAATGTTATAACCAACTTACTTGTACATTTATCCTTGTACATTCTTCAGACTATATCTGAGGGAAGATTCCTAAAAATAGAACTGCAGAGTCCAAAGATGTATATTTTTATGTCTATTTTTAATTTTGATAGAAAATCTGCCAACTTACCCCCCATCCCCATAAGAAAGATAATTTCCTCTCTAACCTACAGTATATAAAAGAAAATGTGAAAATTTTGCAACACCATGTCCTCAAACCACTGCAGGAAAGTATTTCTTTCCATCTAAAATATTATTCTTGGTATCAGAACTTCCTGATAGCTGATAAACTCTGGCGCCTGGCTCTCTGGAGGCATTTAGTGAGCTCCCTCCACCCCACCTTAACTGGAAGGGTATTGACACTCCCCTGCCAGAGAACTTCAGCTGGACTCAGGCTCCCACAGCTCTGGGTTCTTCATAACGCTCACCTTTCCAAACTATAACTTATCTATCCATATTTGACTTATAACTCACCTATTCATATTTGACTCTTTTATTAGGGAATAAGCTCCTCAGGCAGAAGCTATGTTTACTCATGTCCATTCCCAACACAGACCTCAGTGTGTGACACCTGTCAGCGTTCTTTGGGCCACCGTTTGAATGAATGGCAAGAGGGAGGGAGGGAAGAGGAGTACGGAAAAAATGTAGGCTGGTTTCCTGACAAAACTGTGAGGGTCCCAAACCCTGTGAGACTTGATCAAGCTTTATGTGAAGTATACAAACTCAACACTGCTAGTCCTGCTGGACTCTAGAAACCCGAGCATCTGGAACCAAAGGGGAACATATTTTGTGTCTAAGACATTATCCAACCACATACCTGACATGGGTGACACTGCCCATCTCCAATCTCTGAACTGCAAGATAAAATACAGGACTTTTGAGACAGAAATGACACATTTTGAATTTTCCAAAGGCACTTCAATCTTTTCTTTTTCTTCAACTGTCTTAGATACTAACAAAGCTGTGATGGAAAGATGAAAATGAAGGATGTTTCTGGTTTGTTTCCAGCCTTAAGTCTTTCCCAGGACCTGTCCTCTTAGAGCTCAAACGCCTTCATACCACCACACTGTCTTCTTTCCCACTTAATTTTCCAGACATCCTGCAAACTGCCTGCCCACTCTATCCTGCCTTAACTTGCTTTCCTACTCAAAGGAACCCCATGAAGGGACTCCTGTGCTTGTTATTTAAACAGCTGGAAAATTGCTTTGCCTTTTTTCTGCCTACATGTGGCATTCAGGACTTACAGGATATGCTTTATCATTGAACCTTGTGCTGACTCAGGCAATTTTCAGGACATATTTAACATTTCCTGAATGCAGTCAAGTTCAAGGAACTGTCTAGAGCCACTCAGGCTGAACTTGCACAGCCTATATCTAAAGCCACCAGCATTAATGATCTCAGCATGAGGGAGTCCTATACATAAATGCCAGCATCCACATACAAGAAAAAGGAAGAAAAAATGAAAGAAGGTGAACAGGGAGGGAAGGAGGAAAAACAATCTTAAAAGAAAGACACGAACACTGTGGTTGAAGACATGGCAAAAGATGCTATGTCTTATTTGAATCAACAAAAGTGATAGATTCTAGGGACTACCTTCTCTGTAGGCCTCTTTAACATGCTGGTTTAAAAACACTACATTCACACAAACTAGCTGCCTATATGCCTGGAACACTTGTTTTTCTGTTAGTGATCAAATACTTACTGAATTCACCATTTGCTTCAATACTCCAGACTTCTGAGATTTTTGTAACACATCAGCAGTATTGGACATGAGCTTCATTAGTTACTCCAGCAATCTTTTAGCATTTCTCATCCAAACCTTCCTACCACCTTCCAGACATCCTGCAAGCTGCCTGCCCACTCCATCCTGCCTTCACTTGCTTTCCTAGGGGCCTCTTCTTCTAGCAGTACCTCTACTGTTACAGTTTCTGAATTTATAGCTTTATGATTGGAAACTGTCTTGAATAACTCTTTATATTTTAGAACCAATTAAGAAATATAAGTATTTCCTTACCTGGGGTTTCCTTTTCTGTTTTCTGTCTCCTTGGCCGCATTCCAAAACTACTACCACCACCTTAACCCAAGGACATCTTTCTAAATGCTGTCCCTCGCTTTCTGATTTTAATATTATCATTATTATTTACTTCATTTGTCAGTAACTTATTTGAACTTCCTCTATTCCGGAGGTTCTTAGCCACAGTGTTGAAAAGTCATTTATACGGATCAGTGCTATTGGTGGCAAGTTCCCAAAACCCAGTTCAGACTGAATTAAACAATAAAGAGAATGTACTGTGCATCTGACAAAGGACTAATATTCAGAATCTACAAGGAACTCGAACAAATTAGCAAATACATATCTTTATTTATTGGTAGATTTTATACCAATAATGTCCTTTGCCCATTTGTCAAGTATCAGAACAAATAATCCCATTGACAAGGGGGTAAAGGGCATGAATAGGCAATTCTCAAAATAAGATATACAAATGACCAATAAACACGAAAAAATGCTCAACATCACTAATTATCAGAGAAATGAAAATTAAAACCACAATGCGATATCACCTTACTCCTGCAAGAATGACCATAACTTAAAAATAAAAAATAATAGATGTAGGCTTGGATGTGGTGAAAAGGGAACACTTTTACACTGCTGGTGGGAATGTAAACTAGTACAACTACTATGGAAGAGAGTATGGAGATTCCTTAAATAACTAAAACTACCATTCAATCCAGCAATCCCACTTACTGGGCATCTATCCAAAGGAAAAGGAGTCATATGAAAAAGATACTTGCACACGCATGTTTATGGCAGCACAATTTGCAACTGCAAAAATATGGAACCAGCCTAAATGCCCATCAACCAATGAGTGGATAAAGAAAATGTGGTGTGTATATATACTATGGAATACTATTCAGCCATAAAAAGGTATGAAATAATGGCATTTGCAGCAACCTGGATGAAGTTGGAGACCATTATTCTTTTTTTTTATGTATATACTTTATGTTCTAGAGTGGTGAGATCACTTGGAGACCATTCTAAGTAAAGTAACTCAAGAATGGAAAACCAAGTATCATATGTTCTCACCTATACATGGGAGCTAAGCTATGAGGATGCAAAGGCATAAGAATGATATAATGGACTCTGGGGATTTGGCGGGGGAAGGATGTGAGGGGGTTGAGAGATAAAAGACTACACATTGGGTACAGTGTACATGGCTCAGGTGACACGTGCACCAGAATCTCAGAAATCACCACTAAAGAACTCATCCATGTAACCCAAAACACCTGTTCCCCAAAACCTATTGAAATAAATTATTTAAAAAAATAATAATAGAGAATGTATTAGCTCCTATAACTAAAATACACCAATAAATAAAGATATGTTTGTGTGTGTTATATGGACTTTAGGTACAGTTTTGTTTGGCTGTATCTCCTTTGATCTGCAATTCTCTTTGTTCTGCTACTTTATCTCACGCTGACTTCGCACATGGTAGCAAAATGGCAGCAGCAGTTCTAGGTTTCACATCCACACTCTACCACATCTAGGAGAAAGATCTTCTCTTCCCCACTGACCCCTCCTTACCCAACCACAGTCCTGGTTTTCCCTCCAGGAAATCATAGGTCAGATGCCTTCCCCTGAATCTAAAAGAATGGATAACTGGTTTGCTTAAGTTCATCAGTACCTACTCCTAGAGCCAGGGATGGGCTACTATCATCCTTACCCCGTGACTGCTACTCACTGGGGAAGGTGAGAAATGGAGACAGGGCGTTCAGCCACAACATGTGCAACAGAGAAACATAGGGATAGGGGAGGATTTGTAGTTTCTGAGCTCAGAACTGTGTACAATCTGCAGAGTATTTCATCACTGAGTGCCACAGTGCAGAAGTGTCCTTATTAGTAATGCGAGTGGGTTGAACATATGAAATATTATCTATCAGGTATGACTCAAAAGATGGAGAACCTCTGCTCTAAGGCATAAGCTACTCAAACCAGGAAGTGTGTTATCTTTGTTGCTGTGGCATGTGGTGAATGTGAACTGAATTTACTTCCAGTCTCCGGGATCACCTGACTGTCCCCTCTATTTTTCCTCTTTCTGTTGATATCCTGATGTTTACCCTCCTCTTTCCTACAGCTGGTTTTCACCTCCTCAAAGTCTGGCATAAGGGGAAGGCAAGATCACCATCCCTTTTCTGGAGAATATAATTTTTAGAAAAAAAAAGACCACAAATGCTTGAATATGTGATCAAGTGAAGTAACTTAAGAGAGTCAAATAGGGAATGATATGTTTCCTATGTGAACAGCAAGAAAAGGCACCCATCCATGGACTTAAATGTCATTTGCCTGTGGAGAAATGTGGGGCAGACCTGAAGCTGCATAAGGCTTTGGTGCAATTGTATTTCATAAAGTAAAGAGCTTTATTTAGACTGAACGTGTGTCATTTGTCACATGAAGAGGTGAGACCCTCGTCCACTATTATAGGATGTGCATTTCCTTTATTATTCACTAAGAGATGACGAGTCAACACTAAGCTGCGGATGCTCTTTCTCAATCCCCCTTGAGACAGGCACTTGCAAGAGATCTGTTTGTATAGTCTAGGGTATAATCTCTGGTCATGGATCAGGATTTCTTCTACTCGAAGGAAACTGACCTAAACTGGGCTGGGTTATGATGTTTAGACACCATAAGCATTGACAGTTGATGGTACTCTCCTCTCTGTAACTGAAAACAATGCTTAACTGTAAAACAGAAAATGTATATGCAAACAGAAATGAAAGTAATTTGACTCTGGCTTTTACAGGTGGCAAAATTCGGAATCTGTTTCATTAACTGAATTATTCTCTCCTTTCCCTCCCTGCATCTCTCTTTTTAGAGCCCCTGTTTTGCTGGCGGGACTTTAAGTGCATACCTGTTCTGTATTATTAATAATTCAGCCCCAGGTTTGTAAGGGAATAAGCTGCGTTGTCCAGTGAGCTTCACTATTCCAACCTGCTGATTAAACTTACTTGCCAAAAAACAAAAACAAACAGAAAACTTTAGGGTAACTTGGTGCTAGAAAACCAATGTTGAGGTCAACTAAAGAATCCAACCCCCCGAGATATTGAAAGCTCCAGCTGCTGCAATGACCACAGGATAAGAGAATTGCCTTTCTTTGACCAGGAAACGTAAGAGGTACTTAAGAGTTCATTTCCCTCAGCCTCCCTGATGGGCAGCACTCCTATACCGTGTTCCGCTCTAAAGCCAATTCTTCCTCTTATGTGCACTTGACCCAATTCCCTCTAGCCAGTCAAAGACAACACTTCAGTATTCTGCCTCCTTCTCCTACATTATCAGAACTTTCCCCTTTTTCCTGGATCGTTCTTATCAGCAAACAAGCATGACATGATGCTATTTCTCCTATCTTAAATAATAATAATAAAAAACTCCACATCCTCCACAGCTATTCCCCATTTCTCTGCTCTCCTTCACAATACTACGAGCTGCACTCAGAGACTCCAATTCCTTCCCTCCCATGATATCTTCAGTCCAGTCCAGCCAGATTTCCCCCACTCCCTGTCCCCAGCAAAAATGCTCTGGTAAGGGTCACCTGTGCCTCTAGATTACTAAACTCAATGGTCACTTCTCACTTTGATGTCAATTTGTAGGACAGCATTCCCTCTTGGTTTTCCTCCTCCCTCCCCAGCTCTCCTCCCAGTCTCCTTTGCTGTTCCTCCTCTTCTCCCCTACAAAGCTGGAGTGCCCCAGGGGCTCCATCAGTCTTCATTTTACTCCACTGGTGATCTCATTCATCTCGTGAATTTAATCCTATGTTGACAACTCCAAGGATTCTATCTCCAGCCCAGACCTCTCTCCTGGACCCCAGACTCATAGCTGATGGCAAACCTAACACCTCCACTTGAATGTCTAATAAACATTTTAAAACTCAATATATCCAGATGAACTCTTATTTTTTCCCTCCCCTCATTCCCATCCCTATGAAACCTGTTATACCTTTACCTTAGTCCTTGCCATCTCAGCGAATGGAACCCAAAACTTCTCTTTTGCTCAAGACTCTAACCAGTCTATCAGCATATCTGTATCTTGAAAATAGAGCCAGAGTCCAGCCTCTCCAGTAATTACTACCTGATGCAGACCTCACCAGGATTAGTGGCCAACCTGCTTCCACCCTTGCCCCTGTAGCCCATTCTCAACACAACAGCCACACCAATCTACATAAAACATGATCAGATCATGGAACTCCAATGACTCACTCAGGGTAAAAGCCAAGGTCCACATAATTTGACTCTCATTACTCTCTGACTCCTCTCCTTCTGTGTTCCCCTCTTTCATTACCCTGCAGCCACCCTGACCTGCCTGCTCCCCTCAAGCAGACCAGGCATGCTCCTACCTTGAGGCCTTTGCACTGGATATCCTTTGGCCTGGATTATTGCCTTTACCTAGAATATTCTCCTTGCTTGGAATATTCCCCAGACATCTGCATGACAACCCTTACCTGCTGCAAGTCTTTGCTTAATGTCAACTTCTCAAAGAATCCCACCTGAGAACCCCACTTAAAACTGCAATCTGCCCTCCCTCCACCACTGCCGATCTTCTTTATCCTATTCTATTTTTTCCAAAGCATTTACCACTTTCTAACTTATTATATAATTCCTGATTCGATAATGCATGCTGCTTATTGTCAGTCTCCCACCGACCTCTAGAATGTAAGCCCTTGTGGGTTTTGTTTTTTTTCTTTTGATCTGTTTTATTTACTTTATACCCCAGGTGCCTAATGCAGTGCCTGGTAATTCCTAGGTGCTCAATAAATACTAACTTATTTCTGTGCTATAATAAACTGTTTTCACTTTATAAATCATGACCATTTCCTATGATGGTTAATTTTATATTTGATTCTACCTACATCCCATAATACATGTATATGTGGCATACATAAGACCCATGACTTTGTCACTATCATAAGATCCATGCCACTACCATGGGATTCATATGTATAGATCATAAGATCCATATACAAAAGAGGCATGACTGTGTCACTAATACGTGAATAAAAAGATCCATATTTACCCTTCAACTGGAAAGAACTTTCAAACCCCATCTCTCTAGACCTCCCATAACATCATTCCCATATTAGAGCACTGCAGGAAAATTCACAAGGGATCATGGGAATCAGAACCACACAGTAATCTGTCATCTCTACAAATCTAGAATTTCTAGGCCAGGCACTTTTGCAGTGGCATCGTCATTAAGAGTGTGGGCTCTGGAGTCAGGCTGCCTAATATTTATCTTGGAACCAGGATTTACTAGACCTCCATTTTGTCACCTGTAACACTGGCCTTATTATCTTAATCATTTTTGTTGTGTTGTTATTATTCCCAAAATTGTTGAATAAGAGGCATGGTAGGGAAAGTAACAGCACCCAAAGGATGTCTACATCCTATTCCTGGAATCTAGGAATATGTTACTTGACATGTCAAAAGGAGTCTTTGCAGATGTGATTAAAGTCACAGTCCTTGGGATGGGAAGATGATCCTGGATTATCGGAGTGAGCCCAGTGTAATCACCTAAGCCCTTACAGGCAGAAGAGGCAGAAGAGTCAGTTAGAAGAGGCAGGAAAGACACGAAGTGTGCGAGGGACTCGGCCCACTGTCGCTGGCTTTGGAAATGAAGGGGCAATGAGCCAAGGAATACGGGAAACCCCAGAAAGTGAAGAACAACCCTGACCAGAAAACTAGCAAGAAAACAAGACCAAAGCATCATACACATGCAACTGAACCCTGCCAGAAACCTGAATGATCCCGAAAGTAGATTCCCCCTAGACCTTGGGGAGGCCGAAGATATGGTTTGGCTGTGTCCCCACCCAAATCTCATCTTGAATTGTAGCTCTCATAATTCCCACGTGCTTTGGGAGGCACCCGGGAGGAGATAATTGAATCATGGGGGCCATTTCCCCCATACTGTTCTCATGGTAGTGAATAAGTCTCACAAGATCTCATGGTTTTATAAGGGGTTCCCCCTTTTGCTTGGCTCTCATTCTCTCTTGACTGTGGCCATGTAAGACATGTCTTTACCTTCTACCATGATGGTGAGGCCTCCCCAGGCAGGTGGAATTGTGAGTCCATTAAACCTCTTTTTCTTTATAAATTACCCAGTCTCGGGTATATCTTTATTAGCAGCATGAGAACAGACTAATACAGCCTACATCTTGATTTTGACCTATGCACCTCAGAGCAGAGAAAGCAGTCCAGCCTCCTGGACTTCTGGTCTATAGCACTGTGAGATCATAAATTGGGTGTATGCTGATGATGAGAAATATGAAGGGCTACCAAGTAGCTTTCTATTATTTATATACCTCACATACTCCTGCAGAAAGGCTTTCAGAAAGTGAAGTGTTGTAAATGGGAACCAACATGTTAACCAGTTCACAAACCCATCAGGAGCATGTCAGTTTCCCCACATCCTCATATAGGTACGGTCAGACTTTGAAAACATTTCCCTGTCTGATATGTCCAAAATCATTCATTTGATTATACTTTCCTAATTACTAGTAAGGTTGACCATCTTTTCATATCTTTACTGGTCAGTTTCCCACTATTGAAAATTGTTTGTATCTTTTCTCCATTTTCTTAAATTGCAAGTTTTGTCTTTTCTGGTTCATTTGCAATTCATTATATGATCCATAAACAAATTTCTTTGTTGTTATAATAGTTGCAACTATCTTCTCCCGGTTGATTGCTTGTTTATTTAATTTCACTTAGGGTGCCATTTAAAATATATATATAGCAACTGATTTAACATAGTACATGTATCGATATTTTCTTTTGTAGTGTGTGATTTCTGGATCTTGTTTGTTTGAGGAATCCTCCCTGCCCTAAGGGGATTCTTAGAGGTGACTTAGAGCCTACCAAGGAAGATGGACAGTGAGGAGGGGCCAAACTTACAGGCTTTTCTGTTTCTGTGCCACTCATAATAGCACCTTGTTAGATCTCTTTTCTTTTTTTTCTTTTTTCTTTCTTTTTTTTTTTTTTTTTTGAGATAGAGTCTTGCTCTGTTGCCCAGGCTGGAGTGCAGTGGTACAATCTTGGGTCCACCACGCCCAGCTAATTTTTTTGTATTTTTAGCAGAGACGGGGTTTCACCATATTGGCCAGCCTGGTCTCGATCTCCTGACATCGTGATCCACCCGCCTTAGCCTCCCAAAGTGGTGGGATTACAGGCGTGAGCCACCATGCCTGGCCTGTTAGATCTTTTATATATCAAACTCCTGTATAGGGTTTGCATTGAAGAAGTTTTGCTGTTGAAACACACACACACACACACACACACACACACACACACACAGAATGTTACTGCATTTGCTAAGATTTCTGTCCACAGAGCCAAAAAGAGAAACATGATGAATTATATTAACTCATAAGAGAAAATAAAGAATAAACACAATGTGTCACGTAGCTTTTGTTTGTTGGTAAAAGATGGACTACCAGACTGCTGGCAGAGGAAACCTCTTAGCACTGTGTCCTAGGCATATGGGCCGTCATGCAAAGGAGGGACCTAGTGAGCTACAGTAGATTCAGAAGATTCAGAAAGATTCTCAAATGGCCCTGCTTATGGAACTAGAGGGAGACAAGGAGTTCATCTCAGAATACAGGCTTCTCTTAGGGCTCTATTGAAAGTATGCATGTCCGGGCCAGGTCTTAAGTCACAGATCTCTTGCGAGCTGCAGCTAAGAGCTCTGATTGGTGCTTCAGCAGCTGGCGAATCAAAGGATCTGGCTGAGAGAGCAATTCTCCCGTCATCAGGCATTCATCCCAGTTTTGAGCCTCTGCTCTCCTTTCTCCTCTCTCCAGTAGGAATGAGAGGGCTTACGATTTAGCGAACTCAAATCCTTCATACTTTGAAGAATGCACAAGTTCAGTATCCTACAAAGGTGAAATAAACACACACAAATCACTGCTACCTTGCAGTTTATAAAACCTTTCCTATCCACAACTTCACATCTGTGAATTTAGTGCCCTTCACAATATGAGGAAATCTAGCTCAGTCTTTATTGTGGTGATGGCTGGATAGCCCAAATTAGCTGAAAATTTTTATTTTTAAAGATATATATATTTTGTCAGTGATGTGTTTCTATCACTAACAAAAGTACAGAGATAAAGGAATACAATAGTTTACTTTATTATTAACTTGGCTTTTCCTTTAACTCTTTTGTCCCTCCCAACGTATTTATATTCTTTCCTTTTTTTTCCCCTTTTTCTTTTTTTTTTTTTTTTTGGCTTGTATTAAAGTCTCATTTTACAGTCTCTCTGCAAGGGCCCCTTGGTCATACTTCACTTCATTTTTTATGTAACCTGCTTAAGTTTAAAATGATCTGTTTTCTTAAACAGGGTTAGCACACATGATAATATGTTTCCTGGCACTCTGCCACTGCCCTGTCACCCAGCTCTCTGGATTTAAGGCTTGTTTCTTCAAGAATGTGCAGAACTGTTCTGAAAAAAGAAAAAGAATTTGAAGCTCTTCTTCCAAGAAAGGCATGCAGAGGGATTTTTTCATACCTGTACCGTACAGAGGATGAGTATAGCATTTCCTTTGGGCAGTAAGAATATTCAAATTAAATAATACTCAGCCAGATTTTTCTACCCCCACTCTAAAGTATGTATCAGTGGAACTTCCACTGTGTGTCAACCCATGAGTTTCCCCAAGAAGTCCTTGTTTCATGGGTCTGGGAATTGAACCAAGTGAAAAAGACTTATGATTTCTCCCCAGATTGTGAAAGATCTCTATGTCTAGCTCTAAACAAATGTATAGCCAACACACAGTCTCAAGTGTTTACCCAGAAAATCCTACATAGTTCATGTTTTATGTCTGTTTTTCCATTTTTGTTGTTGTTGTTGTCTTTGTTTTGTTTTGTTTTTTGAAACAAGGTCTCACTGTTGCCCAGGCTGGAGTGCAGTGGCACTATCATAGCTTACTGCAGCCTCAAACTTCTGGGCTCAAGTGATCCTCCAGCCTCAGCCTCCCAAGTAGCTGAGATAACAGGCGCACACCACCATGCCAGGCTAATTTTTTTGATTTTTTTGTAGAGATGAGGCCTCATTACATTGCTCAGGCTGGTCTCAAACTCCTGGGTTCAAGCAATTTTCCCACTTCAGCTTCCCAAAGTACTGGGATTATAGGCGTGAGCCACCACACCCAACCCTTATACACCTTTTAAAGTACAAAGGAAATAGACTCACTCGCTACTTAATTAATATCCTGTAAATATCCTGGTAGGCAGAAAACAGAATTCCATGCATGGAGTCTAACTGAAGAGACTTTAATGAAGGAATTCTCAATAGGGTAAATGAAGCCAATGAGGAATGTTGGAGCTTCAGGGGCTAGCAACAGCCAAAAGACATTTCTACCTCTTAAACTAACAAGAAAAGGGAGGAAAGAGTGTTGTGGGAGCCCTGTGGGAGCTGGAGCTGAGAAGCGAGGCCTGCCTGGCTGGATCTAGGCTCACAGCTCATGGCCAGATGGCAGTGGAAAGACAGAGAGGGAGTAGGGACAAAACACTCTGGCCCCTCTCTTCCTGTCCTGAATTTCCTGCTTCCATTGGCCAAACCCAGCCAGCAAAGCTGGCAGGTGAAAGAGCCCAGGGGAAGCAGTCCACGGATCAGCCTCCTGAGGCACAGAGAAAGGCAGTGGGGGTGGATGGCCCAGGGAAGGGATACTTGCAGTGGGCACATGAAAAACAGCCATTGCTGGGGTTAAGAGTGAGCAGGTTTGAAATTTGCTGAAGATGATCTTTTTAGACAATCTAATTATGTTCATGAGATTTTTTGGTGTTGGCAGGGAGTGGTAAATGGCTTAATTTATTGTGAAGAAGCACTCTTGCCTTCTGAGTGAACTGGCCTTGCTAAGAGATATGAGCTGAATCCAATGCATGAGAATTCAGTGGACCTCACAGAGTCATAAAGTTTTTAAGCTGGAAGGGACCTTTTACAAAGCCTCTAACTCAGTCACTGTATTTTAGAGATAGGAAAAAGTGGGCTCATGATGAGTCTTCTTCCTTCATTCCTTTCATTCATAAGGAGACAATATTTGCTTGATTGCCTACTAAGTACTAGGCACTGTTCTAATGATGAGAATGCAATAGTGAACAAAATAATATTCTGCTCTCATGGAGCTTATGTTCTAGAGAGGCAATAAACATCAATAACAAAAAACATGCTAGGTGAGAAGGGAATATGTGCTATTAAAAAAATAAGGCAAAATAAGACAGTAGAGGAGGGCAAGAGATGGAAAGTATCCTTCATATGGTAGACATGGAAGACCACTCTGGTTGGCACATTTGAACAGGGACCTGAAGGAGATAAGGGACAGGCCATGTGAACTTCCAAAGCAAGAGCATTCCAGGCTGAAGGGACAGGAAGTGAAGAGCCGCGAGGGGAGCATGCTTGGTGCTGAGCTCAGTGAGAGAGGGTTGGGATGATAGGAGATGAAATCAGCAGACCAGCTGTGGGCCAGGCATGAGGAGCCTTGCAGGCTTAGCGGAACATTGCACTTCATTTTCAGGGTGATAGGAAGCCATTGCAGGGTACTGAGCAGCATAGTGATCTGATGTATATTTTAACAAGATCAATCTGGCAACTGTGCAAGAAAAGACTGAAGGAGGCCAGGGGAGAAGAAGGGAGGCCAGGGGGGAGGCTGTTGGAGTCATCCTGGGGAGGGAGGACAATGGCTGGCGCCAGCATGGAAGTGGGGGAGGTAGTGAGAAGCCATCAGATTCTGGATATGTGTGAACATAGGATAGACAAGATCTGCCAATGGAGTAGCTAGAGAGCAGTGAGACAGAGGAGTCAAGGGTGACCCCAAGCTTGTTGACCTGAACATTGGGAGAGATGGAGCTGACATTACGGAGCTTGGGAGAGGAGGAGGTTCGGTGGAGTTGGGGGATAAACAGGAGTTAAGTAAGAGACTTGTAGAGTTTCAGAGGCCCATTAAATGTCTATGCAAAAAATATATAAATACATATACATACATAGATACATATGGAGATGCATGTGTGTGTGTGAAGCTCAGGAGAGGAGTTGATGCTTGAACTACAAATTTGGAGATGGTATTTAAAGTCATAAGAGGATGAAGTCATCACAGAGTGAGCACAGCTATAAAAGAGCAAGATTAGCACTGAGCCCCGAAACATACTAATAATATTAGTAACACTTATTCTTTTTTATTATTATTTTTACAGCTGACACTCGGCACTATATGCCAGGCACATAGTGCTCTTTACATACATTATCTTTTTAAATTCTCGTAACAGTTATGTGAGAAAGTTATCCCCATTTTACAGATAATAAAGTTGAGAAACAGAGGAATTAACCAGCGTGCTCAAGTCCCACAGCCCATATGTGGCAAGGCTGGGAAGTGAATCCAGACAATCTGACTCAAGATGAAGCAGTGATCCCAGGCTTACACAGCAAGTTTGTGGCAGAAGATGTCTGACAAGCTTCTCTCTATGCTACGCTGCCTCTGCTGAGTAAGTTCTTTCACTTCCATGCCGAGTCACTCAAAAGTACAGAATCACGCTGGAACAATGGGCACCCAAATATCAAGTTTACAAATTTACAAATTTGATCTCATTTCTTCCTCCAACATGTTAAAGGTTCTGAATCTCTCTTTAGTGTCTCTCTGATGCTAAGCATAGGGTCTTGCTCACAGGAGCTGCTCCATCACAGAGGACTAAGGACTGAAAGGCCACTGGGGATTAACTATCTCGCTTTGATGGTAGGCAGAGTGAGAAGGGAAGCTATATCCACATGGCTGAGATTGTAAATCAAGGCTAGGAAGAAACCACCTTCTGGAAGTCACACAAGACAGATGACTTCCTAGTTGTATCTGTGACACATGGACCTGCCTAGGAGAATTAATTACAACTGAAGACGTGAACTGGAGGGTAGTCAGCATCCATTCTGAAGGTCTGTTTAGTGCCGATCTCTCGGGACATGGCTGTCTCTGCCCCAGTCAGGGCCTCCTCTCAAAGAATGGCATTTTCTTGTGTTTTGTACCTAAGCAGGCAGCACAGATAGCATCACTTTGCCTTTCCACCACTAGCCTTCAGAGATGTGGCGGAACCATAATTGGAACCTTTCAAAGAGCTATTTGGATAAACAAACTGTCAGTTCTCAGTTATAAATAAACTGCTATCAGCCATCTGAAAGAGACAAAATGATAGCAGTGTACCAAAATGCAAAGGGACACGCACCTCAGAACGCCAAGCTATCCAAGACCAGTTACGTAATCTGTAACTCCCACCACCTCCATTTCCCAAATGGATCTGGAGCGTGATGTAAGGAAAATAGCTCAGCCTTTGTGGTCAGACAGGTCTGGGTCTGAATTCTGTCTCTGATGTTCTTTAGTAGTGGCCTTGAGCTGGGTGTTTAATTCCTGAGAGCCTCATCATCCTCATTTGTAAACTGGGGAGAGGAGGAAATAATTCCTAAATTCATAGGGTTGCTGTGAGAATATAAACAGAACGAATATGGAAGCAACACAGGAACTGGGACATGATGGTACTCAGTAAACAATAGCTCTAGTGGTGACGATGATGGTGACGGTAACAGACACAGTGGTAATAATAATGGTGATGACCGTGGTGGTACAAATATCATCATCCAGCATTTGAGGACCTGTGCTGGGCCCCGGACTCTGTGGGATATAAACTGGAAGTCTCAGAGCTGCTGCTTCAAAAGAGAATAACAGTGAGATTAAACTAAAATGCTTGAAAACCCAATTACTTAACTGTTATTAACAACAATGAGAATATTTAACATTTCTTCAGTGTTTGCTATGTGACAGGAACCGCCACAAGTAGTTTATATATATTTCATTTAATCCTCACAAAACCCTTTTGAAAAACAAAGGATAATTAGCTCCATGTCAGATTAGAAACCCAGGGCTCACAAAGGTTAAGTTCTGGATAAAAAAGCAATTGCTCACAACTTCTCTAGTAAAGCTGAGAGTTATTGACTCCAACCACTACATCAAAACACAGAGTGCATTGTACCCTACAGTAACAATGGATCACTGTCAGCATCTTCTACACATATCAATTTGCGATTTTTTGTATACCCCCTTGCTCCTGGCATTATAAAGATACACAAGCAAATGCAAGAGAGACTAACTGTAACTGAAGAGCCCCTGAAGAATAGTGATTCTGTCTGCCTCTGCAATACCTAGCACTGGTTATTTCTTCAATCTTGCTATACTTTAAGAGAAAGAGGCAAATCTTAAATATTGTTTTGCTCATAAAATAAATCCTGCAAGGGTGCTCTTCTTTATGATGTCAATGATATTCAATGCTTACAGTAATGGATTAAAATCAATAGAGAAGGTGCTATTATCCTCATCTGACAAAAAAAAAAAAAAAAAAAATGGCACGGAGTGACGCATGACTGTTCTCTAAAAGCCTAAACTGATATATTTTAGATTCTAACATATGTCATCCCTGCTATTGTCTGAAGAAAAAAAAGCATAGCTAAGTACATGTTGAAAATCACTTTTTTTATTTTAAAGGTTATTTTAGATGCTGCTATTACTTTTAAATGTAAGCATTAGTGGTTGGTGTTATTTACGGTTTATTCTGATGTGCTCATTTTCAGTGCCATTAAGCTATGCTATTATGATCCAGAATGTGTCATGTTATTAATCCCTCCAGAATAGACATCCTAACTTGTTCACAACCATATTCCCAGAAGGCTGAAGGCAGTGCTGGTATGATGGTTGCTCTCAATAAGTATTTTTTCTGGAAAAAAGGAATTGTAAATGTCCAATTTAGGGTCATACACCTGGGAAAAGCTAAAGCAGCAATTCGAGCCCAGAGCTGTCTAACTCTAGACCCCAAGCTCATAACCACTGCACTGTGTTGCCTGCGTCCCAACCAGATGTACAGTAACTATTCTAAGAGGGAAGAGGTCAGGGTGCTCTGAGATGGTGAATATGTAGGGCTTGTGCTTATGGTTCTTATGAGAAATTCACACAAATTAATAAAAGCATGTTTGAGATGCATATGAGGATTTACACCAGAGATGGCAAACAAGTAAATCAGGGAGATAGTTCGCCAGTCCCACACAGTATATTTAACATTTAAGATTGGGAGGTTTCATTTTACAAATATAGATTTCTTCCTTTTCTTAAAAAGTTGATGATCTAGAAAAACTGGATCGTATTCCAGATGGCTTTAGTGAACTGGATCCACTGCTGCCTGCAGCCCACGCATGTGTTCTTGAGTTTGCCCAGTTCTCAGAACTCTCTGTCTATTTTTCCTGCAAACTTCACTTGTTTATACATCTTGCGTGGCCCCCATAGATATATGAAGGGCAACCTCCTGTGGAGGCTCGCGCACGGAACTAGGGCATATTTCAGCTTTTAGTTAGCAAGGCAGAGGTCCTTGATCAGTAATTGCTACCACTGGAGAAAGTGAGGAGAGCCTGGACCTCCTGTGGACCAGGCCACCTCCACCCAGGGAACATTAGTCTGTGGCTGTGTCCACAGATGTTTTCTCTGAGCAGTTCCACCATCCACCATGAACTCCTGACCATCCGTTGCCAGTTCTCCTTCCTGCCTTCCTTGCTAGCTGCTGATCATTAGTTCCTTTCTCTCCCTTTACAACAAGATTCTTATTCACTTCTCTTACCACCTATTGTTTTCACTGTGGAATTCCTGTTAAAGGTGTTCAAAAAAGTTATTTTTCTTCTTACTTAAAAATACCTTGTTTTCAACTTCCCACAGTAGTTCCCCAAGTTCATGAGAAAGCAGGACCATAGCAAGCCATGAAAATAAATATGAGACCTCCCTTTAAGCCTTTTGTTGAAAACTTAGTGTGAGACAGGTGTGTATAAAAATAGAAGAAAATGTCTTTTCTGTATCATACTTCACAATTTTCAAGGCACAATTACATCTACTGTATAATTTGATTCCCCAAACAAACCAATGAGATGGGCAGAGTGAAAGTAAGGTATTTATGTTTCAGAGGAGATTTCACCTTAGAACCAAAGTCTGCATTCAAGAATCAATGATCAATGGGCAAGAGAATGCAGGTTAGTGCTTACCCTGACCCAGAGTGAATTGCCACAAGTACAATTCAGCTCTCACCTAACCATAGATAGTTTACCACTTTATCAGGGACCTTTGCTCTGGAAGAACTGAAACTGAAGTGCAACTGCTGAGGACCTACTCAAACCTCCCTTCCTCGCCTCTTACCTCTTTCCTTCCTTCTACAAGTGGCTGTTGAGTACCCCTATGTGCCAAGCACTGTGCTAATCCCAGGCCACACAATAATGTCCGACTGTATAATGCCAAGAGAAGGTAGCTCAAATGCTACAATACTGCCACCTTGTACTCACATGGCTCTTTATGATTTTCAAAGCCATTTTGCAGCACCCCTGTGTGCTGAGTATATACCTATTTTATAGATAGAATTTAAGTTCAGAAAAGCAAAGTGACATACAGCTAGGAAGCACACAGCTAAGATTCAAACCTGGTCTTAACACTTTGGGTCCAATGATCTTTTCACTATTGCTACTACTGGCACCCACCAGTACCTGGCACATAGTAGGTGCTCAAGAAATGTATGCTAGACATAAATTACCATCACACTGCCTCTCAAAATGACTAGAAACATCTAACATAACATTTCTCCTTCAAGGCCAAGAAAACAGGCCTCTCAGGAATCTTTCAAACCTATTGCTCAGTAAAAGCCAACAGTGCCTGAAAGTAATCACTATTATTTTCACCGAAAGCCACATATGAAGCTAGAGAGATATAAAACAAACACCTCCACTGAGGAAGATAACTGTAGATAAAGCTTTTTTCTCAGGTTCGTTGACATTCTTGTTTGCCCAAGAGCAATCAGTTAAGAAGGAAATATTTTTCCCTATCTACCTCAAACCAAATTCCAAACCCGAAGTCCAATATTGGGTGGTAAGCAGTAAAGCAAGTTGCTTAACCTTTTCATGCTCCTTTTCCCCAGCTGAGTTTCCAAATCTACCATGGCAATGGTCCAAAGAGTCTCCTCTTCAATTTTTCTTCTGTTTTGCAATTTGGTGGGAACAGAGGGGTGCGTGGGGAGCAGTTTGATAGGAAAACTATGGCTTGGTCTGGTTCAAATATCAGTACAGAAACATGAGGGAGTAACTCAAGAGCCAATTCTGTGGTTTGAACCTTCCCCATTGGAGGCCTGGCTGCCCACACTCTTCACTCTGGAATGGCCCAAGAGGATCTGCTGCCTGCTACTGCTCTAATTCTAGCCCACACCTTCCTGCATAGGGCCTGGCCAGAGTCAGTTCTCCCTCGGGAAAGGGCAATCTGGATGCTGGTAGGTAACAGAGCTGCCATCTAATTCACCCAGTTCACAACCACCTCACTCCTTCTCTACTACTCAACCCTCATTGTCCTTACCCTGTCCAACCACATCTCTACCACTCACAGAATCAATGGGTACGCTGGAGTGATGCTGGAAGTGACAGACAAGAGCATAAATCCTATAAAACATAGGATATGTGGCCATAGGAGAATACAGCTTTTAGTGGATATTTAACCCTCTAGCCCACTGTCTTTTCCACTCTTACTCCCTCCTGTTTCTCTCTCCCCTGTTTAAATCACCCAGTGTTTCTCAAAGTGTGATCTCTGGACCAGTAGCATCAGCATTGTGATGGTTGATACTGAGTGTCACTTTGACTGGATTGAAGGATGCAAGTATTGTTCCTGGGTGTGTCTGTGAGGGTGTTGCCAAAGGAGATTCACATTTGAGTCAGTGGGCTGAGGAAGGCAGACCCACCCTTATTCTGGTAGGCACCATCTAATCAGCTGCCGGTGAATATAAAGCAGGCAGAAAAACATGGAAACAGAGAGACTGGCTTAGACTCCCAGCCTACATCTTTCTCCCATGCTGGATGCTTCCTGCCCTCGAACATCGGACCCCAAGTTCTTCGGCTTTGGGACTCAGACTAGCTCTCCTTCCTCCTCAGCATGTAGGCAGCCTAGTGTGGGACCTTGTGATTGTGTAAGTTAATTATATATATATTTGTGAATATATTCACATATATGAATTTGTCAAAATTCTCCTGTGAGTTTGTCAGAAAAGCATATTCTCAGGCCCCACCTCAGACCCACTGAATCACTCAAGGTGGGGCCCAGCCATCTGTGTTTTAGGCAGCCCTCTATTTGAATCTGATGTACACTCAAGACTATGAACCACTGGTTTAAACAATTTCTCCCTCCCACTGGGTATTATTCTTCTAGATCTCCTCACTGGTGTCTGTCTTCTCAGACTTACATAAATGGACAAAGATTTTGTAATCACACTAATAGAGTCTGCAAACTATAATCTTCCATATGAGGTGAGAAGAAATGTCAACCTCTGAAAATTCAGCTAAAAGTAGCCAGTAAGGTGTCATGAGTTCAGAGAACATGAACTCCGATATCAGATGGCTCTGGGTTCAAGTTCATCAAATGTTCAAATCCACCACCTGCTGGCTGTGGGATCTTAGGGTAATTATTCACCTTCTGGACATTGCCCATAAAGCATAAAGATATCAGTGTTATAGGGCTGTTATGAAGATTAAGTGAAGAAGCACATGGGCAGTACTTGTGACATACAGTAGCCATTCAGGAAACATACTCATCTTCCTCCTCACCCCACCTCCAGTAAAATTACAATAAAAATACACTCACCTGCACATCAATGTTCTTCCTTGCCTCTCATAAGTCTTTATCAAGGAAATAGGAGATCTCCTGAGGCCAATCAAAAGACCAAATTATCTCTCTGCCTGTTGTCCAAGCAAGGTGGCCAGCTTTTATGCTCAGGATTAGAACATGACCAATATAAATGGTAAAACCTAGTCCTTTTATTTTATCTAATCTAATGGTGACTGGTTTTGGAAGGAGACAGAAATTAGCATGAAATCTAGTGGATGGGGATTTTGTGTTTAATAATTTTTATTCATCCAAAACTATCCAACAGAAAGAAAGTGTGACAGATACTTTATCACATGAACTGACTTATTTTTGCTTCTAAGAAGGAGCAGGCCTGCTGCAGTGGCTCACGCCTGTAATCTCAGCACTTTGGGATGCCAAGGTGGATGGATCACGAGGTCAGGAGATCGAGACCATCCTGGCTAACACGATGAAACCCCATCTGTACTAAAAAATACAAAAAATTAGCCAGGCATGGTGGCACGCGCCTGTAGTTCCCACTACTGAGGAGGCGGAGGCAGGAGAATCACTTGAATTCGGGAGGTGGAGGTTGCAGTGAGCAGAGTCACTGCACTCCAGCCTGGGCAACAGAACAAGACCCCGTCTCAAAAAAAAAAAAAAGAAAAGAAAAGAAAAAAAAAAAAAAGGAGCAAAGGATTTCAAAGATTTTCCATAGTCTGGGCAAAACAGTCCTTAAAAATATCCCATTCCCTTTGTGCTGTGTAACATTTATTAACTGCTGACTACGTGCCTGATCCTAAGCTATTAAATGATATACATGCATTTGTGCACTGAATCCTCAGAAGTAATTACTATCACCCCCTCTCCCAATGTAAAGATGAGAAAACTGAGATTTAGAAGCTAAAGGCAACTTGTCTAAAATCACCATGACCTGGACTCTGAGGTCCTAGTGCAGAGTCTGTGCTCTGAACCACTAAACCTCCAATTACTAATTCAGTTTTTCAGGTAGCTCTATATAAGAGAGGGGCTCTCCTGAGTAGTAGAAACCAATATTCTACCCATTGGAAAGTTTTGTGACCCCACTACCAGTCAGTCAGCATTCTGATTGATAAATCTGTCTCCTGTTAATTTCTTTATAAGTTTGCTCCTGGTAGCCTGATACACTCAGGGACAGCTCATTGAATGAAGCTTTATAAGCTGCAAAGGTGAGGCTTAGGTCCTGTCCTGAGCTCACCCCACCAAGGAATTGCCTACCCAAGCAGGCCTGCTGGAGGCAGCTAGCCAGCCAGCCAGTTGTCTCCTTTCATACCACTTTAAATGATTCAATCACAGCTCACATAATACAGACAATTCAGAGAAAAATTTAGGATGATTATGTTGGAAGGAGCAGAATTCTAGGAGCTTTAAGGATATAGTAGAGGTGAATGCAGCCAGAAATTCTAAGTTAATGATGGCAAGTAGGTTTCATTTTATGTGACAAATCTAATCAACTGGTGATAGTGAATGCCTAGGGCTCTACATGGAGAAGGATTCTGAGGCCACTACTGGGCTATACAGTAGAGAATGTCATGATTAATTAGCAGTGTCTGCCATGATCACAGGCAGGGATGGGGGCCCATATGTCATATATTCACCATATATATGGTGGAGAATGTCGTAATTAGCAGCATCTGCCATGATCACAGGAGGATCATGTCGTATATTTACTATCTCTTAAGTGTTAGAATCTCAGTTGATATCGCTCATTATATTGAATGTAGTATCCAATTACATTTGAGTAGAAAATAATGTGTTTTCAAAAATATTTACCAATCATAAATTGTATGAAATCACTGCACTATGGGCTGATTCCTGCTGGTGCACATACAAACTTGTAATTGCTTTGTTAGTACTTCTATCCTTTGAAATTAGTGTCCACCACAGTGTGGTAAAAAGAAAAAGAAAAAAATTATTTCAGTGTAAGAACTTTGGGAGTTCATCTCAAACCTGAATTTTTTTGTGAACAGAAGAAGTTGTTGCTTTTGGGACATGGATCTGTGTATCCAACATCACAAAATCATAAGTTAAACTTCTTTTATTTTGAGATGAAGCTTTGCTGTGTCGCCCAGGCTGAAGTGCAGTGTGCGATCTCGGCTCACTGAAAACTCTGTCTCCCAGGTTCAAGCAGTTCTTTTGCCTCAGTCTCCCAAGTAGCTGGGATTACAGGCATGCACCACCACACCTGGCTAATTTTTGTATTTTTAATAGAAAAGGGGTTCACCATGTTGTTCAGGCTGGTCTCAAACTCCTGACCTCAAGTGATCTGTCCGCCTCAGCCTCCCAAAGTGCTGGGATTACTTTGCCTGGCCCATAAGTTAAATATTTTAAGGGGGTAAAAAGCACAGTTTTTTCTAATTAAAATCCCAAGAAGACCCCTACATATATGGTCACCAAATTTCTGACAATAGTGTTATTACTCTGCAATAGGGAAAGTAGGCCTTTATAACAAACAGTGCTGAGTCTATTGAATTCCCATATGAGAAAAAAAGAAGGGAGAAAGAGTACTGAACCCACCTCACACGATTTATAAAAATCAACTTCAGATATGAAGAGAAAAACAATAATCTTTCAAAAGATAACATAGGAAAATACTTTCATCACATCAAGATAAGCAATACTTTCTTAAATAAGACATTAAAAGTACCAAACAGAAGAAAAAGATTGATGAATTGAACTATATTAAAATTTAAAACTTCTGCTCATCAAAAAATATTATCAAGAGAATGAAAAGACAACCTATAGTGTGGGAAAAAATATTTGCCTACAAATATCTACATATTTTGTGTATCCAGAACATATTTACATTTTAAATTCACCTAAATCAGTCAGATGATCCAACAGAAAAAATGGGCAAAAATATTTGAGAAGCTATTTCACAAAAGAGGATATGAAACTGGTCAATATAAGAGCTTAACATCTTACTCATCAAGGAAATGCAAATGAAAACTACAATGAGATAACGCAATGTACCCACCACACCAGAATAGCTAAATTTTTTGAAAGGAACTTGTAATCACAAGTGTTGATGAGAATGTACAGTGACTGGAGCTCTCACATACTGCTGTAATGTAAATTGGTACAATGTTGAAACTCTTTGGCATTACCTACTAAAACTAAATGAATATGGATATTATGATATAGTCACTCTCACTCTTAAATATATAAATAACAGGAAGGTGTATATATGCACCAAAAATATGTGCAAGAATGTTCATAGCAGCATCATTTGTAATAACAAAAGGCTGGGAACAACACAAATATTCCTCAACAATAAAACAGACAAATATGGAATATTTATACAATACAATATTATATACAGCAACAAGAAGAAATGTCTGCTCCACATAACAACATGGATGAATCTCACAAGCATATGGTTGAGTAAGTGTAATAAAAGAAGCCAGACACCAAAGCGTGCATGCTATATCATCTGCATCATTCCATTTATAGAAACTCCGGACCAAAATTTATTGTAATAGAAGTGAAAAGAGCAGTTTTCTTTGGGTGAGATAGGAATTCATCTGGGTTGCTGAAAATGTTCTATCTCCTCATTTGGATGGTGGTTAGGACACTGATTTCATTTAAAGACTTGATCTGTCGTGACAAAGGTCAGAAAGGTGGGAATAGTGCATGTGAATGGAGCACAAGTGGGCTTCCGTGAGTTGCTGATGCTGTGCATCTTGACATGGGTGTGGTTACATGACACTCTATACACGTTGTTCAAGCTACTCGCTTATTGCTTCTGCCCATTACAGTGTGGATTTTTTGTCTTAAAAAAGCTTTTACTTAAAAAAAGAAAAATTACTGTGTACTGCATTTGAGGGAGAAATGGCACTAAAAATCCTAAATAATATGGACTGATCATCTTAACTGGTGATAACAAGAATAGAAAACACTTAATGAGTATGTAATATGCATCAAGCACTGTGCTAAGCACTTCATGTGGAAGCTGTCATTTAATGCTCCTGTTTCCCATGAAGATTGGTCCTATTATGAGCCACATTTTACAGATGAAGAATCTGAGGCTTAGCAAGCTCAAGGGACTTGCCTGAGCTCAAACAGCTAGTAAGTAGCAGAGCTGGGACTCCAGCCCTCGTAGTCTGTCAAGTAGAAAAATGGACTTGAAATAATGTCTCTTAAAGACGAGCACGTGCGTCCCTGCTCTCTAGCCACATATGTGCTTAGAAAGCTGCCCACTGTCTGCCTGCCCAGCGGGTTCACTCTCAGCTGCTCAGGCCCAGCAGAAAGATACTGTGAATTGGCTTTTCCCTCACATGTCGTCAGCCTCCAGGACTGAGGAGAGGCGGGTTTGTTTGCTTTGGATCTCAGGGAAATACTGTGGCCAGCACTCACTGGATTTCCTGTAACTGGAAAAGAGTGATGTAATGACATTCGACGAAGGTGGAAAACAGGCCTCACCATGAGCCGTGTGTGAAACCACCCTGTGTCGTGCCAGGCCTCAGACAGGCCCTCAGCCCATTCTACCATGCGCCTACAGGACACACACCCCTTCACACCTCCTCTTCAAGCCCCCTTGAGACTCCTCTCTTCTAAGAACTCCACGATGGAAAATACTAACATTTGGTTCATTCCAGAGTGCTGCCTTTCACCAAGAGCTCAGAGTTGCTTATCAGCTAGATACATTTCCCTGGTCTGAGTTGGGAGGTAAGATGGGGCACTTTGCCTGGAGAAGTTCTGAAGAGATTTTTCAGAAACCTCATGGTGAGTGACTGACTTCTGTTATTTCTTCAAGTCTATAAATAAACCCAAGTAAACAGCAGGTAATGAGGTTCTGGGACTTAGAGAAGAGTTCTAGCATTTGCTGATCAGGAGCTTCTTCCTAAGCACGTGGAGAAGTAGGAGCCAGACTCAGGAATGGAGCCTTCTGCTCCCGGCAGAAAGGTAAGCATGGTGTTTGAGCAGCAGGAGGAGACCTAACAACAAAGGAGACCAGGAGCTCCACTGTCAGTTACAGACCCGCCAAACAATTCAATTCCTTTCCTCCCCCTGCAATCCAGAGTAATTCTGTGGGTTTCTATTCTTCCCACCAAGAAGGCCTCAAGTGCCAAATGCAAGTCTTACAAATATTCCTAGAAAAATCACCAAGACCCACAGATCCTCTTCAACCAGAAATATTCCACTGGGCCCTTCTGCATTTACACTCCATTGATCCATTCTCATCATTTATCCACTCGTCCATGTTTTATCAATGCATTTATTGGTTCACACTCTCATTCACTGAACAAATGTTTCTTGTGTACCGACTATTTATTCGGGGAAATCAGCTGTGAAGTAGAGACGTTCTTCTCTTTCCTAAGTCACATAGTTAAGTGTTCCTTATTCAACTTTTACATATAATTATACATCTAGATAGCATTTACTGAGCACCTACTGGGCACTGTTCTAACCATTTATATGTATTACCCATCCTCACAATACTCCAGGAATATTTCTATTTTATAGGTGAAGAAACTGAGGCAGAGAAGCTAAAAGTAATTTCCCTTAGGCTCCATAGCTAATAAGTGACACAGCTGGGATTTAAGCCAGGCAGTCTTATTCCACAGTCCATGCTCTTAAACCACTTAATATGTCTATATAGAGAAATAGGGGGAAAATCCTGGAAGGCTATAATCAAATGTCAACCAAAGTTATGTTGTTATTTGGAGGTAGGGAGAGGGTAGAATAAGTAGTGATCTTTATTCTTTATTCTTGCTATATATTCTATTTTATGATCAGAAAAAGTTGATGAAGTTATAAAAGCAGTTAAAGAGCAGGTTTGTAGGAGTGAGGCAATTGAAGAGTAAATGATGGGAGATGAGCTTGCCTTCAGTTCAAGGTCTCACGGATAAGGACATCGTTCCCTGGAGAAGTACCACCTGAAAAAGAGATGCATCTTTGCTCCACGATTTGTTCAGTTCCTCTTCCCAGCCTGTAAGCCTTTTTAGTGACATTGCCTGGTATTTACGAATAGGAAGATTCTAAAACAGGTAGGATTTTTAGTGACCATGCCGGCCGCCTGAGAACAACGTGTGCTCAGGGAACAAACATGTTGCATAATCACCAGCCCAGAGAAGGTTAACTGCATAAAAATACCTGCTTCAGAGCAAGGCTTGGTGTCAGTTCAGTCACTGTGACAGGTTACCAGTGACCCACGCTGCAGATGCCTTCTTGCCCCAACCATCACCCTGCTGTGAAGTAAACAATTATGTTATTTTTATTTCAGTGACATTCTCATTCCTATGTCAGTAAGTTTGTTTATTTACAGCAATAATGATGAGCACTGATTCATTTTCTCAAAGGGAAAAACATCTAATTAAACATTTATTTTGTGGCAGGTATTATGCCCTTTGGTTCACTTAATCACCAAAGCAAATGTATGATATAAAATATGACCATCCACATTTCATATAGGAGAAAACTAAAGCTTGGAGAGGTCACATAACTCGTCAAATAACAGTTTTCTGAGAGATGTTATGATAATCAAAAGAAAACCAACCTTTTTAAAAATTATCTATTTGAGTACAAATAGAAAAAAAAATGGTAAAAAACAAAATGCAACTCATGCATTGCAGATGTTGAAAACGAAAGTGTTAAGGAGGACACCCATTCTTTTGAGAGTTCATTTGCTTTTCGTAAAGTAGGCCTAATAGCTTAATACCTTCTTTGTTTTCTTAATAATATTTTAAAACCAAGATACTACCTTCAGTGGCTCAACATGATTAGGTTATGTTTGGAGGTTGCATATTATTCTAAGTGCAATAGGAAGCCATAGAAAGGATTTCAGCAGAGACTGACCTGGTCTGATTTGTATCTGAAGTTCATACTGGGTGCTGAGGGAATAATGGATTGAATGTCTGTCTTCCAAATTAGACAGCAGGCATTGTTCTTATTTGCTACTTATTTGCTTATACCTGTCTTTGCCCATTCGAATGTCAGCTCCATGGGAGTAGGGACCTTGTCTATTTTTTTCACTCTTGTGTCAATAGTCGCTGAAACAGTGTTTGGCCCAGAGTAGGCCCCCAATAAGTATTTGTTGAATGAATGAGTGAATGAATTAATAAAACAACAAATGAATGAAGTAATCACATAAATGAACATGTAAAGGGTGGTGCTTTGAAAAAAGCATAGAGTGCCTTGGAAACACATAAGAGGGGACTTTGGGGACTGGGAGGGGTGATAAAAGTTGTAGCTTGGTGGTAGGGGTAAAGAGAGGTGGATTTGAGATCTATTTATGACATAAAATTAATAGGACTTGCTGATGTACTAGTTTTGAAGGCTGGGGGACTGCATTCGATACAAAGATAAGTTTCATTTCCTCAGCCCTCCAGACTGAACATCTGATTCAATTCAGTTCCATTTGAGATGAGTGAGTGTTTTCCAAGTTGTTTATTAGTTATCTGTACAGAAAAAGCTGTGGAATAGCAAGCATGATTTTCCAAATAGTGAGATTCTCTCACTGAAAATAGGAAGATAAAAGGAGTTATTTTTATAGTATCTATGGGAATCAGTTGGTAGCAATCTCTCTATGATGCTTTCTTCAACACTCCCTCCCTTCAGCTCCTGATATTTCTATAAGGTTTCCATGGATAGGTTTCCATGACACCACAACAGTCAGTTTGGTCCATTCAGTCAAAAACATAACTGGTCAGGAAAAAAAAAGCCTTTTCCTGCACCTGAATGAATGCACCCTTTCTCCACCCACCAACACACCTACACACACCCACTGACTCCACCCCATCCCACACACACACATTCACCATTGCTTCTAACACAGAGCTAGGCACACAGATATTTACAGCTATCTGTGACTTCCCTACTTGGGTTAAGATAACTTTCATATGGTAGAGAGTTTTGTGGACCATCTGATTAGTATTTGTAAAGAACTATTTTGAGGTTAAGTGTTCTTCCAGTCTGAACTCTGAAAGTGACTCTCTTGAGATTACTTGCTAAAGGCAGACACTGTTGTTTTATAACTTACAAAAAAAAATTCCTTTTATCATCCTCAAAGACCGATTGATATTTCATTATCCTCATCAAAAGCTATAGAAGAGGAGATTATTTTCATATTTCATACATGCTTATGAAACATATGTTTTCCTTTTCCCTTGAACCCCCTTGCTTAGGATTTGTTGGCTAGCCAGCCCTCCTGAGCTTGACCTGTGATGGGTTTTATTTGAGATTTCCATTTCTTTAACATGAATGTTTTGGCTAAACTCACAGAGGGCTCATTCACGAGTTGTGGAAAGTCTTCACTCTCTACATCCAAAGCATGCCCTCTGTGGCACAGTGGGCTACTGAATCCCTTCCATGGTGACTGCTAGATGCATGTCTCTGTCAACATTTTCAAGTCATAAAGCTATGATGACTAAATAAACAGCATGTGCACTCCATCATCTTAGGCTTCCTATGCAGAGCACACTGGCTTTGCTTGGGTGGGTGCATCTGTAGATGGTAGGCAATTCTTATGAAAACAATTGAGAGGGTGTGGTATCTTCTCAGGCCAAATGCTTCTGCAAAGTGGTAGACACATAAGACACACTGTAATCATCAAAATTCTTTGAGAGTCAAATAACAGGGTAAGCAGGCTCTCATACACCAAAAGTACTGTTCTGGGGGTCCCAGAAATGCCCACATTAATTACCATTGTTATAACTCTATGTGCAACGCGTCCAGCTTCTATTGATTGTTCCCATTTGTCTCCAACTTGTGAGGTTCTAGTAGCTGTATAAACACAATGAAAGCCTAAACCAGGCACTGAAGTAGTACAGCGTTATGGAACCAGCTGAGAATTTTGTACCTTCCTGATGTCTGCAAGGTGGTCATGTACATTTAATTGTCTCAGTTTCATAAAGGGCTCAGTGAAGGGACAAAGTGTACAATGCTGCAAATAAATGTGTTTCGTTTTATTAAATCTCTTTGGGAGTTTTTCTGGCATGGTTGTATGCAGGACCCTGAATAAGAATATGGGACAATTTTATTATACACCTGTTTAAAATATAACACAGTCCCCCAATGTCTTTTGGACATGTGTTTCCTTTTTGTTCATTTTGTGTATAATGTATATTAGCGATGAGAGAAGGCAGTATATTTGATCATGTTTCTTCAAAGTTGTATTTCTTGCATGTATTTCTTACCCTGGCTTCCAATGTCCTGCATGTATTGGGTCCTGTTTTTTCTAGTTTCATTCTTACTCTGCAGTTCAGCTACCTGTTATTTTTTTTCAATCCTTGATACATTCATCTTCCCTCCCACCATGGAGCCTTCGTACATATAGTTCTGAGTGTTGGACAACTCACACCACACACACACACACTCACAAACCACACACACTCATCAAGCACAAACCCTCTCCTATCCAGCACTACCAGTCATCCTTCAGATCTCAATGTAAGCACCACATGTGCAGGGAAGCCTACCCTGACCCTCCCACATTAGATCAGGTATCTTGTCTTACATATTCTCATAGAATTTATTCCTTTCCTTTAGAGCACTTGACTCAATGAGTAATTATTAATATATAATCATTTGGGTAGTTTTTAATTAATGGCATTATTTACCCTAGATTTTTTATACCCTGTAAGAACAGAAACTGGATCTATTTTTGCTCACCATCATCTCCTCAGCCTGGCACATAGAATCTGGCACATAACTGGCTTGCAATTAAAATTGGGTGAGAAAATGGATGGACGCATGCATGCATGAATTAATAAATAAACATGAGTGTATGTGTATATGCATGTCTGTGTGTCTTTCAGGAAATGGGAATGTTACTAATGTAACTAGCAGAGGATATTTTTCAGTTCTCTTTAATTCAGGCTATTCTATTAAACAGGAAGTAGAAATGACAGTATTCTTCACATGAATCAACTTCTTTGCTAATTCTGCTTAAGGAATCAGCATTCATTCAGTCACATAAACACCATGAATGATTCATGTGCCTTTCGTTACCATTCAAGGAAAAAATCTATTTATATGACTTACAAATATCATCTAAATACTGTGTCTTGTTAACTATGCGTCTGTGTTCCTTTCAACTTAATCACAGAGACAGCAATTACTCCTCTCTAACACCATTAACAATCTCTTAATGTGCCAGAGATAAATTACTCAATAAACAAATGTTTAAATACATTAGCAGTGACCAATTGGGTATTATGTTACACACCCTGGACGTTCAGCAGCAGTCACCTCCTTCATTTTCCCCTTCCTGCTCCACCTCTCCACTGTGGAGTAGCCTGTGGAATTTGGGACTGCTCCAAATAGATAGGATGAAGAGTACAAATACGTATGCTGAAGCTTAAAGAGAAATGCTGTGGGAAGGCCTCATCACCCACTACTGACTGGAACAATACAGCTGGGAATGCATTTTTGATCGTGTACCAGATAATTAAAATAGTTGCAGAATGGAGAAAGGTTGATAAAAGGCACGTGGGGAATCAGAAAGCTTAAAATGGTCAAGATTGCATACCAAGGCCAGATTTGAGTTCTAGCTCTCAGTGGTTCCTGCCCATTCATTGCTGGCTTAGGGAGAAATGGTCAAAGCATAATTCTGCAAGTACAGTTATATTTATAATACAGAAACCAAGGCCTTTTAGAATTACCTTATACTTTGGATTCCAAGTATGTGTTCTAGTCTTGGCTACAGGGTCCAACAATCCATGGAATCACAGAAAATATATCTTGTAGTTCACGAACAGTACCCTCTTACAGGACATATTGTCTAAGCACTGCAGTGTTGAGTTCTAGGACAATAGGCATCAAATGTTCATAATATAGTCCTGTATCATAGCTTCCTTTTTTAAAAAAAATCTGTCAAGCTGAAAATAACTAATTTTTTAGAGCCTGGATTTGCCATCATATAAATTATTCTGCTAAATTTGCTATTTGAGTTATTTTTTTAAATAAAAGTAATACTTCCTTTTTGAAGTATGTATTTATATCTGCATATAGATATATAGACATATATATAAATATGTAGATAATGACAGCAACATTAAATAGTATAGATATTTATAAATTAAAAAAATTAAGGCCAGGCGCAATGGCTCACAGCTGTAATCCCAGCACTTTGGGAGGTCGAGATGGGTGGATCACGAGGTCAGGAGTTCGAGACTAGCCTGACCAACATGGTGACACCCCGTCTCCACTAAAAATACAAAAAATTAGCCAGGTGTGGTGGTGCATGCCTGTAGTCCCAGCTACTCAGGAGACTGAGGCAGCAGAATCTCTTGAACCCGGGCAGTGGAGGTTACAGTGAGCCAAGATCACGCCACCGCACCCCAGCCTGGGTGACAGAGAGAGACTCTGTCTCAAAAAAATAAATAAAAAATCCTCATTTTCCTCCTTTTCCTGCTGCATGTTATTTTCCATTCCACAGAGATATCCAGTGTTAATAGTTTGGTATATTTTTATTTTTACGTAAATAGGATCCTACCATATTTTCCATTCTGGAACCTACTATATTTTTCTTTAAGATGTATTTTAAATGTACAATAGAAGGAGGCTTGGTAAAAGGTACATAGGATTACTGTATTTTTTTGACATCTAGTGAGTCTACAAATATTTTAAAATAAACGGTGTTTTAAAAGCAATAAACTTTTCACTTCAAAAATATCATTGTTCTCTTTGAAGCAATTGTGAATGGGAGTTCCTTCATGATTTGGTTCTCTGTTTGTATAAGAATGGTTGTGATTTTTGCACACTGATTTTGTCTCCTGAGACTTTGCTGAAGTTGCTTATCAGCTTGAGGAGATTTTGGGCTGAGATGATGGGGTTTTCTAAATATACAATCATGTCATCTGCAAACAGGGACAATTTGACTTCCTCTTTTCCTAATTGAATACCCTTTATTTCTTTCTCTTGCCTGATTGCCCTGGCCAGAACTTCCAACACTATGTTGAATAGGAGTGGTGAGAGAGGGCATCCCTGTCTTGTCCCAGTTTTCAAGGGGAATGCTTCCAGTTTTTGCATATTCAGTATGATATTGGCTGTGGGTTTGTCATAAATAGCTCTTATTATTTTGAGATACGTTGCATCAATACCAAATTTATTGAAAGTTTTTAGCATGAAGGGCTGTTGAATTTTAGGGATGTGAAGGACCTCTTCAAGGATAACTACAAACCACTGCTCAATGAAATATAAGAGGACACAAACAAATGGAAGAACATTCCATGCTCATGGATAGGAAGAATCAATATTTTGAAAATGGCCATACTGCCCAAGGTAATTTATAGATTCAATGCCATTCCCATTAAGCACCCATGACTTTCTTCACAGAATTGAAAAAAATTACTTTAAAGTTCATATGGAACCAAACTTTAAAGTTCATATGGAACCAAAAAAAGAGCCCGCATTGCCAAGGCAATCCTAAGCTAAAAGAACAAAGCTGGACGCATCACGCTACCTGACTTCAAACTATACTACAAGGCTACAGTAACCAAAACAGCATGGTACTGGTACCAAAACAGAGATATAGACCAATGGAACAGAACAGAGCCCTCAGAAATAATACCACACATCTGCAACCATCTGATCTTTGACAAACCTGACAAAAACAAGAAATGGGAAAATGATTCCCTATTTAATAAATGCTGCTGGGAAAACTGGATAGCCATAAGTAGAAAGCTGAAACTGGATCCCTTCCTTACACCTTATACAAAAATTAATTCAAGATGCATTAAAGACTTAAATGTTAGACCTAAAACCATAAAAACCCTAGAAGAAAACCTAGGCAATACCATTCAGGACATAGGCATGGGCAAGGACTTCATGTCTAAAACACCAAAAGCAATGGCAACAAAAGCCAAAATCGACAAATGGTATCTAATTAAACCAAAGAGCTTCTGCACAGCAAAAGAAACTACCATCAGAGTGAACAGGCAACCTACAGAATGGGATTTCTCCCATTTTTGCAATCTACTCATCTGACAAAGGGCTAATATCCAGAACCTACAAAGAACTGAAACAAATTTACAAGAAAAAAAACAAACAACCCCATCAAAAAGTGAGCAAAGGATATGAACAGACACTTCTCAAAAGAAGACATTTATGCAGCCAACAGACACATGAAAAAATGCTCATCATCACTAGCCATCAGAGAAATGCAAATCAAAACCACAATGAGATACCATCTCACACCAGTTAGAATAGCGATCATTAAAAAGTCAGGAACACAACAGGTGCTGGAGAGGATGTGGAGAAATAGGAACACTTTTACACTGCTGGTGGGATTGTAAACTAGTTCAACCATTGTGGAAGACAGTGTGGCGATTCCTCAAGGATCTAGAACTAGAAATACCATTTGACCCAGCCATCCCATTACTGGGTATATACCCAAAGGATTATAAATCATGCTGCTATAAAGACACATGCACACTTATGTTTATTATGGCACTATTCACAATAGTAAAGACTTGGAACCAACCCAAATGTCTATCAATGACAGACTGGATTAAGAAAATGTGGCACGTATACACCATGGAATACTATGCAGCCATAAAAAGGATGAGTTCATGTCCTTTGTAGGGACATGGTTGCAGCTGGAAACCATCATTCTTAGCAAACTATCGCAAGAACAGAAAACCAAACACCACGTGTTCTCACTCATAGGTGAGAATTGAACAATGAGAATACTTGGACACAGGAAGGGGAACATCACACACTTGGGCCTGTTGTGGGGTGGAAGGAGGGGGGAGGGACAGCATTAGGAGATATACCTAATGTAAATGATGAGTTAATGGGTGCAGCACACCAACATGGCACATGTATACATATGTAACAAACCTGCACATTGTGCACATGTATCCTAGAACATAAAGTATAATAAAAAAATCATTGTTTATTGTACAATGATATACTGAACATTACACTACCTCATTCTGTTGAATGGGTACTAACATTCCATTGTTAAGTTATATGATAATTATTTTAGCAAGTCTCGTTTTGATGGACAGTTAGATTGTTTTTCAGCTTTTCAATATTGCAATCATGATGCAATGGACAACCTTGCACTTTACCTCCAGTTGTGATGCAATTTGACAGGCCTATCTCCTAACCTATTGCAATAAATTTTATGTTTGAGGCACATATCTAGACTTCACAATCTCAAGTAGTTGTGCAGGAAAGTTTTAGTACTAGAATATTTGCATTTGTGTAAGAAACATTTAGTCAGAGTAGACATAAGCAAATGACTGAAAAGTTTGTGTCTACTCCTCCAAAGTTCCTCAGCTTTTCAGGCAAGCCCTCTCCTGTGGGATGCATGTGTTCACCAGATCCTTGCCATGTGCTCAGAAAAGAGTCTGTAGGAGGCCTGTATGACTGAGTGACCTTCGGCCTTGACACAATCAAACAAACAAAACCATCTGCAAATTCAAGAAAGAGGAGAAAAGGAGCTTCCCCAAGTTGATTGAAAACATAAGGAAAGAAGTAATGAAATTTTAAAAACAATTGCTTAAAACTGTGCAGTAGCCTGGCCTTCTAAATTTGGCACCTCTCCCTATTGACAGCCAATGACAGGCTTCAACAGAATTCAATGTTTCATCCCTGGGATGAGGCCATACTTGTTTTGAATGTTAATATTTGTCATCATAGCACTTATCCATTTTGATATTTATTAATGTAACAAATTTAGGAGCCCTTACTTTGTGCAGGGCATTATGATATAAGTATTGGGATACAAAGATAAGCAAGGCACTCTCTGCACCCAACAAAAAACACCAAGACTGTCTAGATTAGCAGTCTTGGGTTCTTTTACAGCCATGGACCCCTTTGAGAATCTGATGAAACCTGAGGAGCTAGAAAAATATGCATGTACATATATACCCAAAACTTTACAAATGATCTCAGCTAGAATCCTAAACTTGGAAGCCAACTATTAATCCATGAACTCCTTGGTCTATTGGAAGTGCAAGATGGGAAACTGGAAAATTTAGAGATCATCCAGATGAAACACCAGCTGTAAGAAGGCAGCCATACCCTACAGCACTTCTCATTTCGTAAACTACTTTCTCATATCAACCTCCTCCTGCAGTAAACCTACTCCATTTTTGTCAGATGAGGCAATATTCTCAGAGAGATGGTATGACTAGCCAAAGGCCACTCAGCTAGAAGTTGGCAGGCCTCTGACCAGAATTCAAGTCTATGACATGTGCTCTGCTTTGCCAAATCGAGTAGGTGACTAATATGAAATGCCACGAGCAAAGTTAAAAAAAAAATCTTAGTGTCCATGATATGGAGATAAAAATCTCTGCCCAGTCATCAGTATTAGCTTTGTATATGGGCATTTTAGGTTTAGAAGTCTCTCTTTCACCTCCCATACACATGTGTTTACACACTTAGCTCCCCCAGTTTAATTATGTGTTCCTTGAAGACAGGGACTATAGCTAGCTGATTCCCATTTCCTCTGTGCCTAGCAGAATGCCTGGCACATAGTCAGCCCTCATTGTTTATTGAGTCATTATACAAAGAAAGAGATTAGAGAGATTCATTTATGCTAAATGTGTTTCTCAGTTTATATTCTACCTTTGAAAACTATCTTTAGGACACGAGAAGCGTCATCAGTTCATTAACATATTACTCATTGTTTCACCTGCATTTTTGGTTCTCCCTCCTCCCCAGCTTTTATTAACTATTGGTGATATTTCATAAATAAAACCAAGCTGGGTTGAGTCTAGTTTAAACACTTAATACAAAGCAGTCTTTCTCTTCACATAATAAAAATAGTTTCCATGTTATATACCAAAATAGAAGAAAGCTTAAACAATAATTTATTAAAATTAGTTGCAATGTTTAGGGTTTTTTGTTTTCTTGTTTGTTTATTTGGTGGGTTGGTTTAATTGAAAGCTTATTGAAAAAAAAGTAGAAAAAAAAAAAAACGAACTGTATCTTAGCACCCAACCCAAGCCAGATGATAACTTTAGAAAGTAATGTGATTGCTAAAGCCATAAATGAATGTTTTAATGCCTCTTGGGTCTTGGAAACTGTACCCACCTTTGCCAGGAAGGAGTGAGAGAATAAGTCTGTATTTCATTTGACTGCACTAAACTCCTTGAGGGCAGCATCTATTTCTGATCCATCTTTCCATTTAAGAAAAGTGTCTGGACATAGTAGGTGCTCAGTAAATTGTTATTAAATTAAATTGGATTTTTACAAAATTTACACATATCTGTAACATATGTTTATACATGTATACATAGTATATAAACATCCTTTGTAGGCAGACACCTTTAAAGGACAAGTTATGCCCGTAGTCTTACCATACACAAAATGTAAAAAGCCCATAGTGCTCATTTGTGTGTGACCACAGCTAGAGTCAGTTGTGTTACAGAATTCCATCTAGTAAGTGCCTACTGTGATTAAAGTCTCCCTGTATAGTAAGAATTTTGTATAATACTGTCTCAAACGTTTTCCTAAATAAATAGATAACACAGTCCACTGCTCTATATAGCGTATACATACTTTTAACTTCAATGCAGTACTAGAGACAGCACACCCAGCCTCAGCCTATAAGTTCCCTATACCACACAGCCTTCTCAGCCAAGAAATGCCCCACTGAGTCCCACTGAGCTGCATGTGCTTCTACATTGTGGGTTGTTACCTCACATGAATGGCTTCCTCCTGCCATTCATTTTAGCCTTTGTGGACAATTCTGACCCACAATGGCTGACAAAGACGACAGATGGTAGAACTGGACTTACCACAAAGAAGCAACAGGATGATACTAAAATACCAGTTTTAGTTAAAACACAATGCTAAAATACCATATTTATGAAGGCTCAGTGTGTTTTCAAGGAAATGGTTGAGAAATTGAGGACTAAGATCAGCAGATAATTGGGGATTTAGGGAATTGATGCAATAATATCAAGACGATAGAAAACATCACTAGAACCTCGGAGAATGACCTACAGTTGGCCATGAACAGGCAACTATGGACCAAGCTGAATCAGGACTCAGAGGAATTAAAGGAAGTGAGAGAGCAATTGTTAAAGCACAGACCCAAAAACGGATTTTTACAACTCTTTACTGAGCCAGTTCAGTTAAAACTTAGAGGCACCTAGTTATTTCAGGAACAACCAAGTCACCCAGAAGAAGGTCCCCTTCTACTTTCTTATCTAAATTACCTGAACACTTGAGGCCATTGTAACGCTTAACACATAATAATTCCACCTTCTCTAAAATCACTTCCCCTCATCTGGGAAGTGAATCCTGAGGGCTCTGAGGAAGGGGACCAGGCCAACTCCACATCTTCCCTCCTTGTGCTCTCTGCACCCACTGGGCTGGACTAAAATGTGGTCACTGTCTACCAGCACCTAATTTAGCACACTGGCACTTAATAAATATTTAGCACCATCAACTTGCAGGAAACATCTTGGAAATGAGTTGCCTCATTTTTAAGCAGCAGCTTGGGAATTGCGCATTTTGCAAAAAAACTCAATTGACTTGTTAATAAAAATAAATGATTCCATGTGTTACAGGATATTCTTTCAGCATTAGTTTCAAAGCCACATGCCCCAGAAAATAGCTCCCTTAATAAAAGGGAATAACTCATTTTTGCATTAAAATGATGATGATCCATTCAACAAATATTTGAGCTCTTATTGTATGTTCAGCAATAGGAATGCAGCAGTGAACAAGGCAGACAAGCTTTAATGGTGTGATTAAATACATAAATAAACAAATAGACATATAGTATGTTACGCACTATGAAGAAAAAGAGAAGAGAGAATGATGAGGGATGCAATTTTACAAAGAATAAAAGATATCTCAGAAAAGGTGACACTCAAGTAAGAGACCAAAATGGAATGGCAGTGTAAGGCGTATGAATATTTAGAGACAGTTCCAGGTAGACAGCAGAGAAACACAAAGTGCCAGAGGCATCAGCAGGCGTGTGTGGCCATAGTCAGGGAACAGCAAGGAAGCCAGAATATTTAAATCAGTGAGACGGAGAGTAAGAGAAGATGAGGTTGGAGAGGTAGTAGAAGTCAGATTTTGCCAGACTTTGCACGCCATGAGGAGGACTTTGGATGTCATGCTAGGTGTGATGGAAAGTTACTGGAGGCTTTTGAGTAAGGCATGATCCGATGAAACTTTGGGTTAAACAATCCCAAACAACATTAAAACCATCTGAGTAAAGACTTCTGTTTTGAGTCAGAAGTAGACTAGCTATTTAGAGAACCCTTTTCTGATATAGCATGCCTAAAAGTGTTGCATGTACATGCAACTGTGTGCACACACACAAATATGCACACACACAAATACACACACACACACACACACACGTATGTTGAGCTGACACAAATGTAGGGAATTCTCTGGAGGCTAAAAATATAATTCCAGAGAGGCTAGGAAGCACCAGAATAGTATTTGCAATAGCATCATTTGCCAATTTCTGATGACTTTGAATCTAAATTTTAAAAGCCCTTTCTTCCGAGAGATAGGAGGTAAATCCTGAAATCTAAGCAGAGTAGGACACCAGATCAGAGACTATTCATGAAGTCATAGAACTCAGAGTTCACACCTCATTTTTCAAAAAAAATAAAAAAATAACCTTCCTACAGAGGGAGCTTATAGAAATAAATGCCTGTTTGGATTAAGGGTTTAGATGGTATATTAAAAAAGGAGAGAGAGAGTCTTTCTGAGAATTCCTAAGGTTTATAGTACTGCAAACACAGTTTGGGGGTGATAATTTATAAAATCTTTGTGGCAAGAAAAAGGAGGAGGAAGAGGAGGGGTAAGGGAAGGTAAGGAGATTTAAAATAATATGGGGTCAGGAATTCCCCCAGAAACCTGCTTCTGCCAACACAAATCCTCTTGGAAAAAAATCCATTTCAAGCACAAGCCTCAAAAACATCTCACAGACGTTTCTGCAAAAAAAAAAAAAAAAAAAAAAAAAAATGAATTCACCATCAAAAATAAACACTTGAGGAAGTAAACCACCATGAGCGAGAGATGGTCAAAACTACAAACTATAGAATCAGACCAATAAGTCTACTTACATTCAAAATATCAGTTACAAAACATAAACAGGGTTGAAGAAATATTGAAAGAAAGAGGGCACTAAAATTATAACAAAGATATTAGAAACTATTAAACTTTATTAGGTAGACATAAAAAAACCAAACACTTTCTAGAAATGAGAACATAAAAATCAAAATTAGAAATTCAAGAAGAGATTGAAAAGCAGATTATACACAACTAAAGAGACAACCGGTAAAGTGGAAGAGAGAACACAAGAAAATATCCAGAAAGAAGCATAAAGAAAAAATTATATTAAAAGAAAGGGTAAGAGACAAAGGAAACTAATTTAATCTAATATACGTTTTATTAGAGTTACAGAAGAAGCTCATAGAGAAAATGAGAGGGCAAAAATATTTGAAGAGTAAAAGGGCTTAGAATTTTCTAAAATTGATAAAACAATTCAAATTTAGAAATTCCAAACATGAGTCAAGAGGAGGAGAAATGAGGAAGAGGAGAAAGAACAAATGGAAAAAAAAAATACATCTTCAGACATAACATATAGTGTTACTGCATAACTGAAAGCAAAGGAAAAATGCCTAATTCATGAAATTTAAAAAGTCAAGATAGAATTAAAATCTCTGACAACAATAACTGCTAAAGCAGCAGCTAAAGGAAAGTGTGATCCTTACATTAGAAAACTAAGAAATGCTGTAAGTTAGATAGCTAACTAACTACTTTGGTTGCTAGGTAAATAAAGGAAAGTATAGTAGAAGAAAATAAGTAGTAAAGATAAGAGTATTTTTCCAGGCCAAGTGCGGTGGCTCATGCCTGTAGTCCCAGCACTTTGGGAGGCCGAGGTGGGCAGATCATGAGGCCAGGAGTTTGAGACCAGCCTTACCAACATGGTGAAACACTGTATCTACTAAAAATACAAAAATTAGCCCAGCGTGGTGGCCTGCGCCTGTAGTCCCAGCTACTCAGGAGGCTGAGGCAGGAGAATCACTTGAACCCAGGAGGTCGAGGTTGCAGTGAGCAGAGATTGCGCTACTGCACTCCAGCCTGAGCGACAAGAGGGAGTCTCCATCTCAAAAAAAAAAAAAAAAAGTATTTTTTCAAAAGATATTACAAATGGCCAATAGGTATATGAAAAGTACTCGACATCACTAATCATCAGGGAAATGCAAATCAAAACTGAAATGAGGTATCACCTCATACCTGTTAGGATGACTATTATCAAAAAGACGAGAGCTAACAAATGTTGGCAAGGAGGTGGAGAAACGGGAACCTTTGTACACTGTTGGGGAGAATGTAAATTGGTACAGCCATTAGGAAAAATAGTACAGAAGTTTCTCAGAAAAGTAAAACTAAAACTACTGTATGATCTAGCAATCTCACTTCTGAGCATATATCTGAAGGAAACAAAATCAGTATCTCAGAACGATATCTACAGTCCCATGTTCACTGCAACATTATTCACAATAGCCAAGATATAGAAACAACCTAAGTGTCCATCAATGGATGAATGGATAAAGAAAAAATGTGACATATATACATACAATGAAATATTATTCAGTCATGAAAAAGGAAGAAAGCCCTGCCATTTGTAACATGGAAGAATCTGAAGGGCATTATGCTAAGTGAAATACACCAGGCAAAGAAAGACAAATAATGTATGATGTCACTCACATGTGGAATTTTTTTTAAGTTAAACTCATAGAAGCAGAGTAGAATGGTGGTTACCAGGAGTTTCTGGGGTGGGGAAAATGGGGAGATATTGGTCAAAGGGTACAAACTTTCAATTATAGGATAAATAAGCTCTGAGGATCAATTTACAGCATGGGTACTGTAGATGATATTATTATATTGTATAATTGAAATTTGCTAAGAGAGTAGATCTTAAGAGTTCTCATAACACCAAAAAGGTAACTATGTGAAGTGGTGAATGTGTTAACTTGATTGTGGTAATCATTTCACAATATATATGTATATCAAATCGTCACATTATATACATAAAATATATGCAATTTTATTTGTCAATTTTATAGATAAAAAATACAAAGTAAAATTGGAAATATTTAATGTATACAATGTGAGGATTTGATATATCTCAATCTTTATGCCCCAATAAAGCTGAAAAAATGTATGACTATAAGTCAGTTAAATAAACATTAATTAGAAATGATTAACAAAACCAAAAGTTTGTTTTTTGAAAGGACTAATAAAATTTATAATATGATAAATAATTGGCAAGATTGATCAAGGTAAAAATTTTAAAGGCACAAATAAATAATTCTGGACATACAAAAGAAATATAATTAGCATATATATGCTGCAGACATTAAAAATAAGAGGGGCTGGGCAAGGTGGCTCACACCTATAATCCCAGCACTTTGGGAGGCTGAGATGGGTGGATCACCCGATCAGGAGTTCAAGACCAGCCTGCGCAACATGATGAAAACCGTCTCTACTAATAATACAAAAATTAGCTAGGCATGGGAGTGGGCGCCTGTAATCCCAACTACTCAGGAGGCTGAGGCAGGAGAATCACTTGAACCCCGGAGGCTGCAGTGAGCTGAAATGGCGCCACTGCACTCCAGCCTTTGCAACAAGAGCAAGACTCAGTATCCAAATGAATGAATGAATAAATAAATAAATAAATTAATTAATTAATTAATTAAATAAAAAGATAAGAGGGTCTTACAAAGGATTTGTATCCAGAATATACTGTGGGACTTCAAAAACTTCATGGAAAAGGCATATTATTAAAAAAAGTATGCACGGATTTCAAAATTTTTCTGCACCAGAATAAACTCATACTAACTTGTTGTAACATGTCTGAACAGGATCTAGTTTTAGACACTAAGGATAAGACATTAATTTGAAAATAACCCCTATCAAAGAAACATGAATTCAGCTAAAATTGAAGCAAGAACAAACAACAAATGTATGGTGACTCAGGAGGCTTAAGTGGGAGAATCGATTGAGCCAGAGGTTCAAGTCCAGCCTGGGCAATATAGTAACCCTATCTCCAAAAATAGTAACAAAGCTAATTCAGGTGAAGCATGGATGGAATAATGGTGAACTCATTAATGCTTTACAAACGTTTATGGGGACAATGCCAAAGAAATCAGCAGTTTATGAATGGATAACACAATTTAAGAAGGGACAAAACAATTTTGAAGATGAAGCCTGCAGCAGCAAACCATCCATATCAATTTGACAGGAAAAAGCTAATCTTGTTCATGCCCTAATTGAAGAGGACCAACAATTAACAGCATGGTTCAGCTTACACATTCTGACTGAAAAATTAAAGTTGAGCAAACTTTTCACTCACTGGGTGTCAAAACTATTGCACCCAGATGAGCTGCAGACAAGAGCAGAGCTTTCAATACAAATGTATACAAGTGGGATCAAGATCCTGAAGCATTTACTTAGCACAATCCTGTAAACAAAGCACAATCAAAGCAATGGCTACCAAGAGGTGAAAATGTTCCAGTCAAAGCAAAAGTGAGCTTGTCAATGGCAAAGGTCATGGTAACAGTTTTTGTGGATGCTCAAGGCATTGTGCTGTTGATTTTCTGGAGGGACAAAGAATGATAATGTTATGAGAGTGTTTTGAGAAAGTTAACCAAAGTTTTAGCAGAAAAATGTCCAGGAAAACTTTACCAGAGAGCCCTCCTCCACCACAGCAATGCTCCTGCTCATTCCTGTTCTCATACAAGGGCAATTTTGTGAGAGTTTTGGTGAGAAATCATTATGTATCCACCTTATAGTCCTTTGGCTCCTTCTGACTTCTTTTTGTTTCCTAGTTTTAAAAAATCTGTAAAGAACCCTCATTTTTCTTCAGTTAGCGATGTAAAAAGACTGCGTTTATGGGGCCAAGCACATTGGCTCATTCCTGTATTCCCAGCACTTTGATAGGCTAAGGTGGGAAGATTATTTGAGCCCAGGAGTTCAAGACCAGCCTGGGAAACATAGTGAGATCCTGTCTCTTAAAAAAGAGAAAAAAAAAACAACAAAAAAAAAACTGCATTGATGTGGTTAAATTCCCAGGACCCTCAGTTCTTTAAGATGAGCTAAATGGCTGGTTTTATTGCTTACAAAAGTGTCTTGACCTTGATAGAGCTTATATTAAGAAATAATTTCCTGAGTAGCTGGGATTACAGGTGCCCACCACCACGCCCAGCTAATTTTTGTATTTTTAGTAGAGACGGGGTTTCACCATGTTGGTCAGGCTGGTCTCGAACCCCTGACCTCGTGATCCACCCACCTCGGCCTCCCAAAGTGCTGGGATCTCAAAAAAAAAAGAAATGAATTTTATTTTCATCTTTTAATTCCATTTTCCATGAACTTTTTGAAGACCTTTCATAAAAAGAACTCACAATTCAAAATTAGAAAGCAATCCAGTAAAAATGTAAATGGGCATATGCGTAAATAATGGACAAATGATTTGAACATAACCTTCATGAAAGAAGATATGCAAAGAAGTACAGGAGACAGTATTCAATATCATTGGTCATTAAAACCACAATGAGATATGCCTACACATACACTAAAATGGCTAAGACTCTTTAAAATTGTTAAAGTCTGATGATAACAAGTGTTGACAAAGTGATATGGAACAACTGGAACTCTCATATATCACTGATAGGAACACAAAATGGTGTAGCCACTTTGGAGCAAAATTTGGTAGTTTCTCAAAAAGTTAAAGACATGCTTTCTATACAATACACAAATTTCACTCCTTGGTATCTACTTAAGAGAAATGAAAGCATATGTTCACACAAATATTTGTATACAATGGTCATAGCAGTCATTGTATGTAATCGCCAAAAGGTGGAAACAATCTAAATGTCTATCAACTGAAAAATGAATAAACAAAATGTGGTATATCCATACAATGGAATACTACTCCACAATAAAGAAAAACAAACTACTGATATTCGCAACAACATGGATGAAAACATTCTAATGGAAATAATTAGGTATAAATGACTAAATATCATGATTTCAATTATATTAAGTTATGGAAAAGGTAAAATTGTAGGAACAGAAACAGATATTTAGTTGTCTAAAAGCAGGAATTGAGCATAACAGGGCATGAGAACTTTGTTGAGGTGAGAAAGGTATTCTAAAGCATATTGTAGTGTTGTTTGCATAACCAAATACATTTAACAAAGCTCACTGAACTTTACACTTAAAGTGGGTACATTTTATTGCACTTAAATTACACAGTAAATCTTTAAAAAATAAAACAAGAGAATGTTATAAACAGCATTATGTCAACAAACTTGAAAATGTAGATAAAATTGCTATGAAAATTGCCACAACCAATCTTAGAAAAATAGAAAATTTTAATTTATCCTATCACTACTAAAGAAAGTAAATCAGTGGTTTAAAATCTTCCCTATAGATTACTTAGGATCCAGTTTTATAGGTGAGTTCCACCAAGTAGTCAATGAACAGATCATTTCAACCTTAAACTTACTCAAAAAATAGAAGAAAATGGTTGGGGATAACACTCTCCAGTTCATTTTACAGCCTTATAAAACTTGATAGAGAAAATTAACGAGAAAAATAGCACTTTGAGAGGCTGAGGAGGGCAGATCACCTGAGGTCAGGAGTTCAAGAGCAGACTGGCCAACATGATGAAACCCCGGCTCTACTAAAAATACAAAAATTACCTGGGGGTGGTGGCACATGCCTGTAGTCCCAGCTACTCAGGAGACTGAGGCAGAAGAATCACTGGAACCCAGGAGACAGAGGTAGCAGTGAGCCGAGATCGTGCCACTACACTCCAGCCTGGGTAACAGGGCAAGACTCTATCTCAAAAAAGAAAAAAAGAAAAATAGAAGAAAAAATTATTTTCTAGTCTCATTCATGAAAACAGATGCAAAAACCCTAAATGATATATTAGCAAACTAGATTAAGCAATGTACAAAAATATGACTCATAATTTGGGGTTTGGGCTTTTTCCCAAAATGCAAGTTTAATTCAAATTTACAAAATCTGTTAATGTAGTTGATATGGTTTGGCTCTGTGTCCCACCCAAATCTCACCTTGAGTTGTAACTCCCATAATCCCCATGTGTCAAGGGCGGGACCAGGTGGAGGTAATTGAATCATAAGGGCAGTTTCCCCCATCCTGTTGTCGTGATAATGAGTGAGTCTCACCAGATCTGATGGTTTTATAAGTGTCTGGCATTTCCCTGGCTTGCATTCATTCTCTCTCCTGCTGCCTTGTGAAGAGGTGCCTTCTGCCGTGATTGTAAGTTTCCTGAGGCCTCCCCAGCCACGCGGAACTGTGAATCAATTAAACCTTCTTTCTTTATAAATTACCCAGTCTTGGGTATTTCTTCATAGTAGCATGAGAATGGACTAATATATAGTTCACCACATCATCCAGTGAATAGTAGAAAAAAATATATATGACCATTGCAACATATTCGAAAAAGGAATCAATAAAATTCAACAACCATTCCTGACAAAATTTATTAGCTACTAGGAGTAAGAAATAAGCCTCTTACCTGGATAAATGGTATCTATAGAAAACCTGGAACCATCATCATATTTAGTGAAGAAATATTGCAAGCATTCCTATTAAAATCAGGATTAAGACCATGAAGCCCTCTATCACCACTTCTATTGAATAACACATTGAAAATCTTAGCCAGAATAGCAAGATGGAAAAATTAAATATATAAGCATTAAAAAAGAGAAAATAAAACTCTAGCATTAGCAATTGCTAAATTACCTACGTAGCACAAAAACATTTTCAGACAAATTCTTAAAATTCAGATAATAAAGTAATTTTTAGATATATTAATATATAAAAGTCCATTGCAAATTTAGTTATTCATCCATAAGCAGTGGGAAAATTTTTATTAAAAAAAAAAATACCACTATGATAGCAACCAAAGGTATAAGGTAATGAGGAAAACAACCTACAAAAGACTTGTAAACCTTTAGGTAGAAAAGTGGAAAAACTATTTAAAGGATACTTATTAAGAGCTAGCAGTGTGCCAGGCATTGTGCTAGGTAGTAGAAATACAAAGGCTGGAAAGACAGCGTGTTCCTTCTTTCCAAGGCTACCAGGCTGGCAGGAGACACTGGTGCCCAAGCAGATGATTGCCATACAGTGGGACAAATGCAGTGGAGGTGTGTTTGGATACAGTAACAGGGATGAGTCACATTTGGGAGTGTCAGTAAAAGGGCATACAAAGTTGGAAATATTTGTATTGACTCTTGAGGATGAGTAGGAATTTTCCAGGAGAGCAAAAAGGGAGAGGGAGTAAGCAATGCTCACCAAACAGAGGCAGCAGAATGAGGATAAGAAAACATGTGAAACACTCCAAGAACCCTATTCTCACAGCCATACGCACTCAACAAGGATATGCTGAAAATGCCATCAGTTGCCCCACCTCTGAACTCCTGGACTGTCCCATCCTGCGGCCTCCCATCATCTCTGTTAAACTATTTCCTGTCCTTGAAGGTCTAATTCAAATTGCTTTTCCTATTCCTCTACCCCAAAACACTGTGATCTATCTCCCCACTCTTTTCTGAGGATACTTTTCACCTCTAATTTTAATGGAATGCCAGCTACATTCTTCTGTTTACCAGACAGCATTTCAAATATTTCTATTACTTTTGCAAAACAGCAAGCTAATAATTGAGTGGGCACTCAGCAAATGTGTTTTAAATGGATTATCATTTAAACAGTTCATTTTAAGGGCTTCTATAGAGCTGTTCCTTGGAGCAGATTGTGATCTGAAGGAAATCTGCATTGTTTTTGGTTTTGTTTCATTACATGACATCACAGTAAACGGCCTTTGTCTGACCCACTGGGAGACCAAAAGACAATACCTGTAAAACTTGGCCTCTGGATAAACTCCATCCTGTGTACTTCAAAACAGCATGGATACTCTCCGCTCTCCCACCTCACTGTGCTCTCTAAACAAAATTCCCAGTGTAGAAATAAAAGCAAGTTATTCTGCTGCTTAAAATGCTAGTTTGCACATCTGCATGTGTGCAACAAAGCAAGCTCATCTGGACATGCACAAAAATCAGTTTTGATATTTACTGTGGCTGTACTCTCTATATATCATTAAAAATTAATAATTTTGTACAATTCAGAATAAACAATGATGTTTTACTGCAGGTTCAGAGAAAGTATGAAGTAGGAGGAAGAGCACCGAGCTTGGAATTTCCAAAAAGATACTACTGTGGAACTTGACGAAATCTCCTAAACCTTTTCCTCATCTTCAAGGAGGTGATAATGTCACTTACCCAATATAGCTCATTTGGCTAACTGGACAATCAAATATGCCAGTGGCTATTTGAGTTTAAGAAGTGTAAAGCTCTGTTCCCGTGCCACGTGCTGTCGTTATTACTGAGACTAACTAGCAGAAACTGACACATTTCCCTTCTCGTGAGCTTGAATCCTTTGACGCTGTTATCTACTTAAGAATTAGCTCTGTGAGGCATGCCCAGAAAGTTCATTGAGAAAATCACTGGTTTTAGACAGCTAAGACTAATCCACGAGTGAAATTTATCATCTTCCTTCAGCATCTTTCAACAACATCCAAAAGTCTATCTTTTAAAAGATAACTACTGCCTTAAATAAATATAATTGTATTTGTATTGGTTACATTATCTGGTGGCACTGTTTTCAGTGTAACAAATCATCAAAATGCATCCTCTACATATTTCCAGGGTCCAATTAAGTTGAAAGATTATCCAATTAAGTGGAAAGATTATCCAGTAGCTCTTGTTTTCCTCACTACTTAATAGTTATCAAGAATTCCTTCTCAGCGTTACTGCTCTTTTTGAATTTGTCTAGCAGATTTTCTGCATTTTACAAAAAGAAGAAGAAACCCACCCCCAATACACACACACACACACACACACACACACACACACACACACACGCAAAAGAACCCCTCTTCAATCAACACATGTCTGACATAGGTGGCGTCTTTCTTTCAGGGCCTGTTAAATGTTTAGCTTTTGGAGATAGAATCATCCCCCATTATTCTATTATATTCCTCCATCATTCATTTAGACAGTGAAATACTATGCTGCCTTTTAAAATGAGATTGAGGATGTATGTTTACTAAGGTGGAGATTCATTCTATGGTTAAAATTTAAATTTTTTGAACAGCATGCTATGAAGCAGTACTGTGGTGTGATCTCATTCTCGTAACAAGAAATGTGAGCTTGTGGTGTCACGTTGCTAAAAGTCTGGATGAAAGCAAACCTGGGTAATGATTAAGTGCAAAGATATTAGTGTCAGATTGACATGGATTCAAATCCATTCTCTTCCTGGCTAGATGACCTTGGACAGATTGTTTAATCTTTCTCAGTTTCACTTTCTTCTTTAAAGAAAATAATAATGGAATTGGCTTCCTGAGGTTGCCGGGAGGATTCAATGGATAAAGTATCTTAAGCATTTAGCATAGTTCCTGCCCCACAGTGAGTGATCTGTAAACCATAGCCATTATTATTATGACCTATGAGATGATACAAAATGTCAATAGTTATTACCTCTGGGTATGGGCTTAAGAATGACTTTTTTCTGTGCTTCTTTGGGCTCCATTTCCACCTTCGTCAACCACTCTAATGTGTTAACATGTGCTTTTTTGTATATGTATATTGCAAAATAATTATTATTTTATACAATGTTTTGTAATTATGTGAAACTATCATACATCTCATTGATCTTACTTTTTTCATTAAGCACTATGTTTTGAAGATCCACAATTCACAATATGTTGCTGTGTGTACCTCTAATTCATTCTTTCTAAATGTTGCTTAGTACTCCAGAATGTATGTCCTCAACATTTTCTCCATCTGCTTTCTCAGTTATCGGACTCACAGGTTGCTTCCAAGTCTCTAATGCTACAAGTAACATGTAATTAATATCCTCATGCACATCCCCTGAAGGATCCATACAATATTTTCTTTGAAGTACATACCTAGAGGTATAATTGCTGGGTTATAGAGTGTACATTTTCTTAGTTGACTAAGTAGTGACAGATGCTTTCCAAAAAGGCTGCAGTAATGACGCAGTGACTCCATCAGCAACGATAAAATTCCTGTATGTCTGTATGTGGGAATATTTCTGCCAACACTTGGTCTTATCCATCTTTCTAACTTCCGCCAGTCTAATAAGTAAAACATGAGACAATTTGTTGTTGTTTTAATTTACATTTCTCAGATAACTCAGGATTTGGGCATCATTTCTTTCATATGTTTAGTAGTAATTTGAGCTTCCTCTCCTGTAAATTGCCTGTTGGTATCCTCTGCCTATCTTTCTGCTGAGGGTTGCTGCCGTTCTCTTGTTGATTTGCAGCAGTTACTTGTGTTATTCATTTGGCCCTTGTGGGTTTTAGACATTTCTAATACTTTTCCCATGTTGACATGTGTGTAATAAATTTGCTCATGGTGTCTTCTTCAAACAGAAAGCCATAATGTTGATGTTCAAAGTCATCAACACTTTTCTTTATGAGTATGCCTTTTGAACTTGTGTTTAAAAAGGTTTTCCTGCCCTAAGCTCAGTCACCAAGATATTCTCCTACATCATGCTCCTTTAACTGAATAGTTGTACCTTTTGCTTTTAGATCTTTAATTCAAGTGGGGGCCACATTTGTTTGTTATGTGAGGTAAGGATCTAGTTTACTCTGTGTATAGTGAGCCAATTTTCCCAAAGTAAGCTGATAGATACTGACTTATGATATTCTCTTTATCATACTTAAGTTTCCACCTATATACATGTGTTTGTGTCTGAGCTCTGTGTCCTATTTTATCGGTCTGTTTATCTAGGGTTTTTGGTTTCTTGTGTGTTTTGTTTTGTTTGCACCAATGTAGCACTGTTTTTGTTACTGTGACTTTGTCACATGTTTTCATATCTAGTGGGACAAGACCATTCTCTACTTATGTTTTTTGAGCTTGACTTCGCTGTTTATAAACTTTTATTCCTCCACATAAATTTTAGAGTAAGTTGTATTATATTGCTCAAAAATATATAAGTAGAATTTTTGATGGGACTGCATCAAATTTATAGATTAAATGGAGAATTTATGTTTTTCTAGTATAATATTGCCTCATCCAAAAGCTCAGGAATTTTCTTCACTTATTCAGATCATCTTTTCTGCAGATAGCTTTTATATTATTTTATTAATATAATTAGCTACTATATAGTTAATAGACTTATTAGTTGTGGGAATGATATATTATTATTTATTATGTTTTCTGATTTACTATTGCTAGCACTAAAAAAAATAAAAAGGATTGATGTATCCAATGATTTTAATCGTTCTCTTATTGGTTCTAACACTTTGCTTTTGAAATCTGTTGGATTTTTCTGGATAAATGATCATATCATATACAAATGAAGAAAGTTTTCTCTCTTACCTTCTCCATTAGTCAGCTCTCACTAAGTTATGCTGTGATAACAAATAACTCCCAAAACTCAGTGACTTACAATCACAAACATCTGTTTCTCACTTATGTAACACGTTGAGTATATATTGACTGCAGCTCCCTCTGTATATTTTCTTATTCTGGGATCTGAACAGAAGCAGCAGCCCCAGGAACACAGTATTCTCAGAGCAGAGGAAAAATGCAAAGAAACCAGCGGATCTACACAATGACTTTTTAAGCTTCTGCTCATAACTGTCAAATTCATTCATATTCATTGGCTGAAACAAATTCCATGGTTAAGTAAAATGACAATAGGGTAAAAAGTGTTCTCTTCTCAGAGGAAGGCTCTAGAAATCACATGGTAATGGGCAGGCAAGTGCAAAACTCTTGCAGGGAAGGTGGTAGTGGATAATTGGAAATAAGAATATAATCTACTACTCTTTCTAACCCTCATTCTTATTTATTTGTCTTTCCTTTAGCTTTAGCCAAGACCTCTAGTGGTAATAGTAAGCATCCTTGTCTTAAATTTAGCATAGAGAAAATAAGTCTAAAGTTTTCCATTAAGTATAAGAGTTACTATAAATTGTTAGTAGAAATCGTTTTTACCAAGTTAAGGAAATTCCCTACTATTCCTAATTCCCTAAGAGTTTTGATCATAAATTTGTGTTGAACCTTATCAAATTTATATTTTGGAGGTTGATTGATATAATCATATACTATTATTCTCCATTAGTCTGTTAATACACTAACATACACAAATGAATTTTCTCTATTGAAGCATCCTTCCATGTCTAAAATAAACTCTAATAGGCCAAGAGTTTGAGACCAGCCTGGCTAACATGGCAATACCCCATCTCTACTAAAAATACAAAAATTACCCAGGCATGGTGGTGCACGCCTGTAATCCCAGCTACTCAGGAGGCTCAGGTAGGAGAATCATTTGAACCCAGGAGGCGGAGGTTGCAGTGAGCCAATATCACATCCAACTGCACTCTAGCCTTGGCACCAGAGTGAGAATCCATCTCAAAAAAAAAATACAAAATAAGCCCTATTTGATCTTAAGGTATTTCTTTAAATCTATAATTAGTTTAGCTAATATATTATGTAAAACTTTTAATGTATATAATTATACATTAAAAAGTGAGCTATTATTTTCTTCATTGTATTATCCTCATCTAATTTTGGAATGAGTCTATGCTTATTACACATAAAATGATACGTATAGATTTTGCCCTTTTTCTGTTTTGCAAAAACAACTTGTATAAGATGGGAATTAATATTCCTTGAAAATTTAGTAGAACTTTCTAATAAAACCGTCTGGGCCTAGAGTTGAGTAAGGAGGATCTTTGTTTATCATTTCAAATTATTTAATATTCATTGATATATTCAAATTACATATTTCTGCCAAGCGTGGTGGCTCACTCCTGTAATCCCAGCACTTTGGAAGGCTGAGGCAGGTGGATCACCTGAGGTCAGGAGTTTGAGACTAGCCTGGCCAACGTAGTGAGACTCCATCTCCACTAAAATACAAAAATTAGCCAGGCGTCATGGCTCATGCCCGTAGTCTCAGCTACTCAGGAGGCTGAGGCATGAGAATCACTTGAACCCAGGAGGCGGAGGCTGCAGTGAGCCAAGATCATGCCACTGCACTCCAGCCTGGGTGACAGAGTAAGACTCCATCTCAAAACAAAAAAATAATGTATATATATTTCTTATTTATACCAGTTTATTATACCTTATTTATACCAGTTTAGGCATTTCATCTTTTTTCTAGGAATTTATCCACTTTAAGTAGATCTTCAAACTTACTATCCGATAGCTGCTGAAAACCTTTGAAGTCAAGCCTTTCAAGGGAGTAATCATATCATATACATGGCCCTGAAGCTCCCTGTACACTTTCAATACTTTACAAATAATAATAATTAACAGGCACTATCCGATGAATAGAAATCTACCAAAAATGTTAGAAATTATCTCCAAGAGTAGTATTAAGGGTAATTTTTATGTTCTAACATGTTGTACATTTTTTTTGTGTAGTCTGAAGGTTTTACACAGACAAAATGTTGCTTTTCTATCATCGGGAGTAACTTAAACTTAAAATTTTGTACTGAAATTAATCTATAAAACTTACCTAAGTTCAGAATTACTGTCACATTCCCATACCCCATTGAAATATGGTATTTGATAAATCCACAGGCAGACCTGCTTTCTTGGGTATTGGATTCATCTATAAACAAGTAGAACCCTTCAAGGGAGAAACTGTAACCTGTACATGGCCCTGAAGCTCCCTGTGTACTTCCAGTATTTTGTAAATAATAATAATTAACAGATACTGTCTGACCCTTTTGGATTTATACCAATTTATTTTATCTAAAAGGACATTTTAACATAGCCAGCTATGGGTACAATTTTTAAAAATTTGAAATTGAACTCTTGGAAAATGAGTTGTTTGTTCTGCCTGTCTTTTTCCTGCCTTTACCCTCCACTCAAGTATGGGTTTTATTAGGCAGTGTATATTTCACCTAAGGCCTCGAAAATGTACTTCTGGAGAAAAAGGCTTTTCTTGGTAGTCTGTGGTGAGTAGGACCTTATTTCTGTTTGGTTTTTAGTGTATGTTATGTGTGGGCCCTGAGGATTCAGTGAAGGTGTTTTCTTTGAAAAGCTGTCAGACAACACAAATTAAATTCAGTAATGGTACAGACACAGCCAAACAAGTTCAACAGTTCACATACACTTGAAAGCAAATGAAAGAGAGTATGTATAGAGAGAGGTTTTTACTATCTGCCTCCTTCTACTAAATGTCTTCAGTTCTCCAGGGAAACGTCTAATACGTATATCAGGTTGTTGTGAGATTCAAATTGTTAACGCATTAGTTAGAAGCACTTAGCACAGTCCCTGGCATACAATAGATAATAAAGGGAAGCCATTCTTATTTGTACACATATGGACGTGGTTTCACATATACTGCTCTGCACTTTGTTTTCCTAATAGCACTGACATTCCTCTGAGTGAAAGGACTGAGCTCTGACTCCCTCTGTAACAGTTAGGTAATTCTACAATAGCACAGATACATCCTCATTTAGTCAACCATTCTCCTATTCGTGAGCATTCCGGTTGATTCCAGGTTTTGACTTTACAAATGCTACAGCAACCTCTTTGTCCCCCTCAGAACTTCAAGGCAGCCAGTTCTGCTCTTCCCCATTTGCTCAGATATTGCCACTCTCCCAAGATGCTTCCTCAGATAGGGGTGTCCCCTGCAGGCCACCTCCACATTCCTGCCCTCTTCCTGGATCCTTCCCCCAGCAGGCTGGCCAAGCCGGAGCAGAAGCCATTCCAAGCCCCTGGGAGGACTGGCTGGGAGCTGAGATGTGGAAGCCAAAGCCCATGATACACAGTCATCCTGAAGGCATGCTGCAGTCATGACTCTTGGTGTAGGAATGAAGGCAAAGCTGGTGGAACCAAGCCAGGAAGCCATTTTGACTGTGAGGAGAAGACAAGAAAGTCCCAGGCAGCTTGTAGATGTACCCTAGCTGTTGTAATCTACCACTTCGAGATCAATTCTGGCAGGGGCACCAGGGAGTCACAGATCTGGCCTGTTTTAGGAATTCACCTCTATAATGATACCTTGTATTGGCAGAGTGACTTCTATGTCTCAGAAGATTTTCTTGGCTCTGTTATATCATTATGGGTTTTTCTGTTAAGTGACACCATAGCTCCCAGCAACTAAGCTGTGATTTGGCTGTGCTGGTTAAGTTAACTGAAATACTAGATCCAGCCACCTTTTAGCTGGGTGTTTCATGTTGTAAAGGCAGATTAAAATGCTCCCCTGAAGTTCACAAGAGCTTGCCCAGTCTCCATTGGATATTAGAGCCAGCTGTTATTGAACCTGTATGTGCCTGATGCTGTTCAAATGTTATCTGACAATCTTCCCTGAAGCCCAGGAATTGGTATCCCTGCTTCATTCATTTGTTTTTTATTTATTTCTATTTTTTAGAGATGGGGTCTCACTCTGTCACCCAGGCTGGGTGCAGTAGCATAATCATAGCTCACTACTACCTCAAATTCCTAGACTCAAGCAATCCTGCCTTGGCTTTCCAGGTAGCAGGGACTATGCTGCTAACTTTTTAATTGATGCATAACTTTTTAATTTATGCTGAGCTAACTTTTTAATTTTTTGTAGAAACAGGGTCTCATTATGTTGCCCAGGCTGCTCTCAAACTCCTGGTCTCAAGCAATTCTCCCATCCTGACCTCCCAAAGTGCTAGGATTATAGGCATGAGCTACCACACCTGGCCCATTATCCCATTTTGTAGATAAAGCCATGGATGCTCAAGAAAGTAAAGCCTGAGGTCACTTACCTGGTGAGGAGTGAAGCTGGAATTCAAACCCGACTTTGTGAATGCACAACCTATGTCCTTTCCCCATCTCACCACCATTCCACAACTAAACCACCAAAGCCCAACTTTTTTGAAGAACTCTTTCTGAAACTTTTAAGGAAAAAGCCACTTCCCCATAGTTAACTAGGATGTATCTGTGTATAGATCCTATTTCATAGTTCTTTCAAACTAGAAGCCAAATTATTTCTTATGCACCTGTCCCAGCTGTTGGGTGTAAACATGATCATGTTGATGATGTGATGGTGATGATGATGGTGATGGTGATGATAACAGCTTTAATTTACTGAGCACTCACTCCATGCCCAGCACGTTGCTTAGCACTTAACATTCTTGCACTTACTCTTGATTCTTACAAGAAACCTGCCCAGTGCCCAAACATGCACAACTAGGACACAGCACACCTGAAACCTGGCCTCGGGCTCCCGACTTCAAAGCCTGTGCTCCCAACCATGTCACAGCACTGACGCAGCAGTGGAATCTTGAACGCGTAGTTTCATCTAGCATAGGCTACTATAAGAGAAAGGAGACATTGGAAATACTCCACACACCCTTCCTGCACCGACAGCCATTCTTAGATTTAAGCATTTTATTCAGCAGGGCTCAGACGTATTTAGACACTTTAAGTTAATCATTACCTGTCACCATTTGTGTGTGCTGTTCCTCATCAGCAAGCACGTGTAGACGTAGCTGCCCTCTGCTTTACGTCACATTTTTTATTAGGCAATCATAATATTAATAGAGGAGATCTCCTGCTAGGAGAAGAACATTTTTGTGGTGTTGAAGATAATATAGGTGCTCAACCTAAATTAACTGGATAATTGCTTCAGTCTTTTCAGTAATTTATCATCATGGACTCCCAAGCAGCTCAGACAGACGTCAGTTATGGTTAAGATGACACTGTCCTCCAAGAAATCAAGAAAGAGGATAACAGAATCTCCTAAATGCCCACAAACTCCCCAAACCTGAATTTTTATCTTCATCCATCTTCACCATGAATTGCCTCCAGTCATCTCTGGCTGGAGCAGAGATGTCGCCTGGTTATCCAACTCCTCACCTCACTATCAAAGGTCTTGATTGCAGGGATGTGTGTGGCTGTGTGCCAGTCCCTGTGAGAGCCAACTTGGTGGTGGCAGCACATACCAATGGCATGGTACTTCAGCTTGAATTGACAGTAGGCTTTATATGATGGAATTGTAGGCTCTTACTAGCAAAGCTACTCATAATCTCTACTCTTTTCTTGCTATAGTAAGTGTGAGAACCCAGTATGGAGTCCAGTAAGCATCCCTTTTAGTTGGTGTGTATTGGGCAGGGTCCTCCAGAGAAACAGAAGCAATAAAATATAAATATATATAAGATTTATTATAAGGAAATGGCTTATTGAATAATGGAGGCTGAGAAGTCCCACAATCTGCCATCTCAAACTGGAGACTCAGAAACACCTGTGATGACCTCTCAGTCCAAGTCCAAAGGCCTGAGAACCAGGAGCACTGATCATACAAGGATAATGTGAGTCCCTGTCTGAGGGCAGAATACCAGTGTCCCAGCACAAAAATTCAGGCAAAGAGAGTGAATTCTCCCTGCTTCACCTTTTTATTCAGGTCCTCAGCAGATTGGGTGAAGCCCACCTATACTGGAAAGGACAATCTGCTTTAGTCAGTCTGCTGATCCAAATGCTAATCTCATCCAGACACACCCTCACAGACACACCAAGATATAATGTTTAACCAAATATCTGGGCATCCCATGGTCCAGTCAAGTTGACACATAAAATTAACTATCATAGCAGTTTGAGAACTTCACTGAACTTCACTAAGATGAGGTAGCACTTTCTCATTCTGCCTTTTACCATCCCGTATTCCATATGTGCTATTTACTACAGGGGTAGGTAAGGAGGGAAGAGAAAAAAAATCAAACACATGTAGAAACCCATTGCATATGCTACCCTAATTTTGGAGAGTCCCTGGGTGGACTGGCATTTTAAAGGCTATGAAGAGTCCTGCAGTACAGACACATATTAACTTCGTTTTACACAGTGTTTCCTTATTTGAGCACCCAAATGTTTTTGAGGAGGAGATTACCATTATGGCTATAAAGCCACATTCTCCCATGGCCATGTCCCCTCGATTCTGGGGCATAAAATTAAAAATATAGAATGCTAAGACCAGTAGAATCTCAAGGGATTTCATTGACCTCATGGCATCCTCCCTCCACTGCCTTGAGACTCCTGCAATTAACCTGACCCAGAGAAGTTTTCCCAAAGAATTTACAGAGCCCCAAACTGACAACAACTGCCTGAGATCTCTTCCTCCAATTCCAACCTACTCCTGTCACACAGCATGATTTCCTATATCATGAAATGGGAGAGAATGGAGGAGAGCTTATCAAGAGAGAAGATAGATGTCATCTGCTAGGTCCTGTTAGGTCTCATCTCATCTTTTAATATTGCAAATAGGCCATTGGCAGGCTTCTTTGAACCTTTACTAGGTCACAGAGATTCTGAGTTTATATGTAGATGGCAGAAAGAATACATTCTTTACCTCTCCCACCTATCCTCTTATTTACAAAGACCTGAAACAAAGTCCTAAAATCTAAAGACATATATTTAACAAAATATTATAACACTGCTAAAAGAAAGGAAAGCTGCTATAGAGTCATTTAGAGCCATTTCATCTTTGACAAGCTCCCTGGCAGAAAGTGAGGATGGAAGGAAAGTTTGAGTTTTCTGATCCCTCTGAGTCCAGTGCTAATTCTATTTTATTCTGTGACCTCTACATGATTAATGACATTAGAAATCAACAAATACCCATTGATGTTTGACAGAGCCCAAGTGTTCCACAGAACCCAGTTTGATTATTTTACCCTATCCAGACATACTGTAAAGGCAGAAATCTAATAATTCTTTAGATATTTAATTCCATAAGTAATTTGTATGACTCAATTCTACTTTTAAAAGTTAGAATATTGGGGATATAGCTAAGATCCCCTTTGACCAATCTCCTCATCCTAATCCCTTCCCCATATTCCCAGAGGTAATGAGGTCCCCCCCCAACACACACACACACTTTTACATGCACACAATATGCGTATTCATAATTCACATAAAACATATAATATGGGTTTAGGTGTTTTGCATTAATGGTGTCATACTGTTCTGCAACTTGCTATTTTCAGTGCAAAATATGTTTGGGACATCTATCATATTGATACACGTTTAGTCATCCATTTTAAGTACTGTATGGCATTTCCTCTTATCATTTCACCATAATTATTTAGCTATTCCCATTCTGTAAGATCTAAAGGTCATTTCCACTTTGGGCCTCTTAAAAGCCATGCAGCACTGAATGTCCTTATCATGGTCCCCTGTGCAAAGGCAAAAGATTACCAGGATAGATACCTAGAGATGTTACTGCTGGGCCATAGGGTGACATTTTATTTTCAATAGATGCTGCCAAGGTATGAGTAAAGAACTCTCATCTGTAAAGGAGCCAAATCCCCACAAAGGCTCAAGGAAGTAAAAAAGAGGATGAAGAAGGTGGTTACACCAGCTGCTTTGGAAAAGCCTGTGAGAATTAGTTCAACCATTGTGGAACACAGTGTGGTGATTCCTCAAGGATCTAGAACCAGAAATACCATTTGATCCAGCAATTCCATTACTGGGTATATACCCAAAGGAATATAAATCATTCTGTTATAAAGACACATACATGTGAATGTTTATTGTGGCACTATTCACAATAGCAAAGACATGGAATCAACCCAAATGCCCATCAATGATAGACTGGATAAATAAAATATGGCACATATACACCATACACCATGAAATACTATGCAACCATAAAAAAGGAATGAGATCATGTCCTTTGCAGGGACATAGACGAAGCCATCATCCTCAGCAAACAGAGGAACAGAAAACCAAACACTGCATGTTTTCACTCATAAGTGGGAGCTTAACAATGAGAACATATGGACACAGGGAGGGGAACAACACACACTGGGGCCTGTCTCAGGGGCAGGGGGATGGAGAGCATAAGGATAAGTAGCTAATGCATTCAGGGCTTAAAACCTAGGTGATGGGCTGATAGGTGCGGCAAACCACCATGGCACATGTTTACCTATGAAACAAACCTGCACGTTCTGCACATGTATCCCAGAACTTAAAACAAAATTAAAAAAAAAAAAAAGACTAAAGCCATGGATCCTTTTTTTTCAATCCAAAGGCTGCCTTCTACCTTTGTGCGCTTTTTCCCTTCCAGATTATCCTTGGTATTCTGTTTAACTTGGAATTTTGCTCTTAACTGCCATAGAATGTGTATGTGCATGCATATGGGTGTGGAAGACAGACATTTATCATTGAATTTTTTTAAATAGGAAAACTAAAGAACAACTAAAAACTTTCTTAGTGAGAAAGAGGTAGGTAAATGACCACCAGTTCATATACTGTTAAATATATAAAATGTACATAATCCAATTCTGGAAGGACATACAGTTTATGAAACGTTAATGGTAGCCTTTGAAGTATAGAATTCTGAAAGAATTAGAAAGAATTTTTGTTTTTATCACATACCTTCTATCATGTGCATTTATTTTGATCTTAAAATTAAAGAAGAATACTATATGTCTTCTGACCCTGTCTCTACAAGGTCCTTAGGTAGTGAAGTTATTTGGGGGAATGTCAAGCACTGATATGCTGTTATATCTTAGGTTCTTTGGTGCCCCTCAAATTATACTGTTTGCCATCCTTGCTGGCTGGGTGTGCCAAAGCATAGGCTATAAGTAATACTCTCAATTTAAAGTCAAAAAGTCATAAAACATTGTTTTACCTCTTTGACTCCTCTTATCAAATCTAAAAAATTTCCACCTTTGAGAAAATTCTATTCCAAGCTATAATTGCAAAAGTACTCTACCCTAATTTCAGTAGCAGACATCACTGAAATGAGGCAGACCGAATTCATCACTGAATTGTGAGGCAGACACCTCACAAGTCTACTCCCTCGTTTCAATTGTGGGGGTGTTGGGAATATGAAAGGATGGGGATAGGGTGGATGGAAAGAACTGAGTTCAGCAAGAAAACATGATCATTCCTACTTGGAGTCTACTTGGGCCTTCAAGATTTGTAGACTTCTATCTTTTGCCTTCCCATGCTTTACAAAGTTCCAACTATGCCTGCGTTTTGGAGGGAGCAAGTATCACGAATAATGTGCTTACAATTGTTATGTTTAGATAGAAATTTTAAGTCTGAGATTTTAAATGTTCTTTAGTTTAGAAAACCAATGAGATACAAATAGGTCACTAATAACATGATATCTTGTTTATAAATATCCCATTGCTCTTTAGTGCAAATCTGTCACCTTTTGTGAAGAATTTGTCACTGTGATGTCATATTCTTCCCTTGTCCCCCACTTTTTTGCTCTATATAATAATCTATGAATTGGCTGGTGTTTATACTTCTGTTTTTCAGCACTGTTTAATTTTCTACTCTCTGCATGATATTTCAGGGTTCATACTCCTCTGAATGTGCTACAATTATAAACCTGGTCCCCTAATGAAGGTTATCTGGGTAATTTTAATTTTTTGCTATTATAAAAATAAGCAAATACTATAAAAATTTATATCTTCAAACATACATTACTGCATATAGGAGTAAGTATAACCATAAGATTATTTTCAAACAGTGAAATGCCAAAGCAAAGAAAATACTCATTTTAAATGCTAAATACCAAATATTGCCAAGTTTCCATTGAAAAAGTTTATACCAACGGTTTACAACAGTGCTGATATTTCCCACATACTCACCAATGCTGAGTTTTACCAAATGTCAACATTGTAAATTTGGCGAAAGTGATTTATTTTATTTATTCTGATGAGGTTGAACATCTTTTCATGATTATTGGTTATATTTTCCTTTCTGTGAGCTTCTGCTTTGTACTTTTGCTCATTTTTTAATTTTTCAATTTTGTGCAGTGAATGGTATAAGCTATCTCTATCTAAGAGTGGCCTTTGTCATGTGTGCAGTGAATTTTTTTCTAGTTTATCATTCATCTCTTTATTTTGTCTATGGCATTTCTTTCTATTTCTAAAAATCGAAGTTTTAACCATTGATGCAGATAGATGTACAATATTTTCCTTTAGACCTACTGCAATGAATTCTTTTTCATTAGATATTTGATTATCTCTTCTTTTTCTGACTTCTGAAGCACATGTGGTTCTTACTGCATATTTGACACAACTTGTACTCATATTTAAATTAACATCTGTGTGTGTGTGTGTGTATGTGTGTGTGCCCAAATTTATTCAAATAGATTAAAAGGCCCTTGAAAAGCTGGAGAAATCAAGTGGTTTTTTATATTCCCCACCCTACCCCACAGTGTCCCATGTCTAGTAAGGGAAAAATTTAGACCAGTGAGAATTTCAGATGAAAGCACTGCTAAGAAGAGTGCTATGAGAATCTAGAGAAATATAGGCCCAAATTGTCAAACTGACCAAAGCAATAGTAAGAGATTCCCACAAGGGATGAATGATCCCCAAGACAAACCTGGTCTTCTTTACCTTTTGCCTAAAGCAGAGGCAGTTCTCAGTGTTCCGTGGCCTTGCCCCTGCCCAACTCTCCAAGTTTACCTTGTAGCACTCTGGCCCTTGCTCTTTATATCCTGCTACCCTGGCCTTCTACCTATGGCCCAAGTATCCACCAGGTTAGTTTCTACCAAGGCCTTTTCCAGGAATGTTCTTCTTGATTTTCACATTCCTAACTGCATCTTGTCATTCAGACTGTGGCAGATTGGACTTTTTCAAAGATGACCACACCAATACGTATATTATCCCTTCTGCTTTTCTTCTTATAATATGTTGAAACTCTTCCAACAAGAGATGGTGTCTGTTTCTCCACATCGAATCGAAGTGGATCTTTGTAACCATCTTAACTGAAAGAGTCTGGCAGAAGCAACACTACGTGACTTCCAAGGCTAGGTGATAAAAAAAACAATAGAACTTCCACTTGGCTCAATCTCTCTCGGGACACTTACCCCCAGAACCCAGCCACCACATTGTAAGGAGAGCAGGTCACATGGAAAGGCCTGTATAGGAGTGCAGACACACAGTTGACAGCGAGTAACAACCACCAGATATGTGAGGGAGCAGACCGTCAAATGGTTCCAAGCCTCAGCCTTCAAGCTGCCTCCCAGCTGGGCCCCAGATACTGTGTGGCAGAGACAAGCTGTCTCTACTATACTCTGTCAGAATTCCTGACCGAGACAATCCATGAGCATAATACATTGTTTTATGCCACTGAGTTCAAGAGTAATTCACAGTGAAGCCACAGTAAGTAGAATGAAACCTCAGTTTAAATGTATTCAGAGAGGTTCTCAGCACCTGCAGCAGCATCTGGCACATAGATAAGTAGTAATCAACAAATATTTGCTGAATTAATATGAATTTGTATGAATGTATGAAGTGTTTCTAGGCAATTAGATTCTTCCATTAGATCTTATTTTTGCTACTTAATAGAATAAACTTTTACTGAGCACTTACTCTATTCTTTAGGAATATATTGTAGTTTTCTGTAGCTCTATGTGTACTTCTAAGAGTGATTTAATGCAAATACAAGTAAAAATCAGTAATCTGTACACCAAACACCCCTTGACATGCAATTTACCTGTACCAGAAACCTGCACATGTACCCCTGAACCTAAAATAAAAGTTTTAAAAAGAAGAAATAAAAATAAGGAATAACCAGGAGATATACATGATGAATTTTTTTTACTTTTAAGTTCAGGTGTACATGTGCAAGATGTGTAGGTTTGTTACATAGGTAAACATGTGTCATGCAGGGTTGTTGTGCAGGTTATTTCATCACCCAGGTGTTAAGCCTAGTGCCCATTAGTTATTTTTCCTGATCCTCTCCTTCCTCCCACCTTCTACCCTCCAATAGGCCCCAGTGCTGTTGCCCTCTGTGTGTCCATCTGTTCTCAATATATGATGAGATTTTTAAAATTGGACTTAGAAATAACAGAGACAGGAAAAAACAAAATAAGTTAAAGCAAAATAAGGCAAACCCTTAGAACATTTAAAAGAAAAAAAAAGAGCTTGCCAAAGAAATGATAATTTTTAATCACATATAAAACTAAATTCTACCATGGTGATACAATTTCTAATTTCCTTAAAACAGTATAATCTTCTTTGTTTATTCAAAGAATATTTCCTTGTTGGTCAGAGAATGAATTAGATAATATGGGGAAAAAAAAATAGGTCTTTAAAATATGGTTATTTATGTTTGGATAGAATGTTTGACCCAAAACCTTCACTTTCCTCTATTTACTTACCACTCTTTGCCCAAAAAGGGCTGGAATCAGAACCGTAACAATGAAGAATGAGAGAACCCACAGTTTGTAACTGGAACTCAGGCGTTCTTTTTTTTTTTTTTTTTTTTTTTCTTTTGAGAAAGGTCTCCCTCTGTCACCCAGACTGGAGTGCAATGGCGCATTCTTGGCTCACTGAAACCTCTGCCTCCACAGTTCAAGCGATTTTCCTGCCTCAGCCTCCTGAGTAGCTGGGATTACAGGCGCATGCCACCATAGCCTGGCTAATTTTTGCATTTTTAGTAGAGATGGGGTTTCACCATCTTGGCCAGGCTGGTCTCAAACTCCCAACCTCAGGCGATCCACCCGCCTCAGCCTCCCAAAGTGCTGGGATTACAGGCGTGAGCCACCGCGCCCGGCCGCTCAGGCTTTTTTAAGAGTCTGAACTGAAAGCTCTTAGAAACTGTTCATGCAGCAAATCTGGTTAGCCAGCTACCTGGGAAGTTTCTTCCTGAGACAGTGAGTTTTGCACATCTAAATTTGTCTTGTTTCCTTCCTTGGACAAGCACCATTTCCATTTTTGTTTTCAAAATCAACACCATCCTTGCTATTTCATAAAATGTTGGCGCCAATTTAACGGTTCTATTGGCCTTAGGGAAAGTATTGGAATCTCAGAAAGGAGCCCAGAACTAGAATATTATAAAGGGTTGCTTGGGTAAATGTGCGTTTTTTATGACCTCCCTGAGAAAATAAACACCTAGAACCCATGAACGTGCAACTTGCCTGTGTCTGTTATAACTTACAGCCTACACTGATGATTTCTAGTCACCAGAAAATGTTCAAAGTTCTTTGGGTAGAAGAGGCACAGGAGATGAGGCAAGGCCTGTTTAAAGCTAACTACTTCTTTGGAATAATAATACAGGGCATAACAAATAATGTTTTCCAGAGGCTGCCAGTACTAATATTAGAGATGCTAAATCCTCTTTTCTTCTCTGGTTAAATATTATCCATGGCCCTTCACTGTACCCACTAAAATACCTGAGTTGAGACTATTTGTGACCACCCGCACATGGTACCTATACTATCACTCTTATTATGAATCTCAACTTAGCTAAAATTTTTCATGCCCCTCTCCTCAAATATCAACTGAAGAAAGGTAAATATACCAAAGAATGTAAAGTAGAATTGTTTACCCCCTCAATCAATAGTCATCACCCATTGAGTCAAAAAACAGCTGAGGCATTCACCTGAAAACAGAACTAGGACCAATCACGAGACCATGTTGTCATAAGACCAAAATTGTGACTTTAAATCTACAGGTAGGTTAATTTTACTTACTTATGTAGGATGCCAGAGAATATTGCTTTAGTCTTTCTCCCTGTCTTTGGTGGAAAGGCAATTAAAGAAGAAGACTATGAAAACTAGTGAAAAAGAAATAGCAAGTGCCCACTTCACAGAGATTGGAAACCTGTGTTCCAACTTACACTCACTATGTTAGGTTAGGCCAGGTCCTCATCCCCTCTTGTTAGTTGGACGGCAAACAGATGGTGCCTGGATAGGGGTTACCAAACCAGCTGTTGGCTTCCTAACCCTGAAATTTGCCTTCCTACAGGAAGAAAGACAAAGTGACAGCTAATTAGATGCCTTCTACTTAGAAAGTCTATTCCCAGACTGTTTTCTGCCTGCAAACTTAATGTCCATAATCTATGCCAATGCTTGTAGCCTAACTACTCTGGCTATTTTCTAACTTTCCCTTCTAGTTTTTATGACTGCTGTATTTTTGCAGTCACAATTATTAGGAAAAAATTTGTTCAAGGAGCAATCAGAAAAATAACCTAAATCCAGTCAAATAACCACAATCATCATCATCATCACCATCATCATCAATCATCGCCATCATTATCATTATCCTTAAAGGGGAGTGGCAAAGGTCAACCTGGTTTTTAAAAGAATGAATTCTAACAAGCTTAAAATTATTGAGTTCCCTCCGTGTTAAGATCAAACTGAAAAATCCACATTCTCTTCATTTCTTCTACCAAACTCCATATCCTAGCTCAAGAAAATAAGCTTTCAGGAGCTTTTTTGGAACAACTTAAATGGCAACTTGGAAATCAAATGGCTCTGACACAATAGTGATCTTGATGAGTTAACTTCCAATGAATGTACCATATGGATGAAATTCTTCCTGAAGTGCATGTGGGTGTGTTTAAGGATAGAGCATGTGGGGCAAAACACATTTCAAGCTTTTCAAAAACCCATACATTTGCAAAATCATTCGATGCATTTTTATTTTTTAACTGATTCCAAATCTGTCCTCCTTCAAAAATAAAGAGTTACTGGTCTTTTCTAGGGACCTTCCCCCTTTGTTTCTATATGGGTATGCACCTTCCTAGTCTCACAGAGAGAAAAGTCCAACTCCTGAAATCTAGGGCTTATGCAGACATTTCAGTCTACAAGCAAAGCAGCAGACTAGGAGGAGGGGACACTTTAAAATTCAGTTACAGAGGAGTGGTTAATGTTGAGCTACCTTATACAACCCTAGCAAGCCCACTGTGGTTCTAGGATATTTTGTAGTCACGTAATTCTATGATTTATGTGGAACTTAGGGTCAAATCTTTTTTCCTGAGCCAATATCAAGTCAAGTTTCCTCAATCCCAAAATGTAACCTATCACTGAATTTTGAATTTGAATATAAATATATATATATATAGTTATTCTCACTAGCTTTCATGTTGCTTTTGATTCACTGTTTAGCATATTAACATTATTTTAGATCCTAATTCAATCATACACTCAGGGAGTTATATCATACTGTGGGATTTGGGGCTGATGTCTGTGTATTTAAGGTGTAATCTTTTATCAGTGGCATTCTAGATTAGGCTCAGAATATTTCTCAAATAGTGCTACAGCTTCTGGTACCATTCAGTCTGATTAATTTGGGGTTAAATCTGTTTACCATGCCTGCTTTAGACGTTCTCTTTTCTGTTCATTGGAATTATCCATAAGCGGGCAGTCAGAATTACCTTCTTTGGTGCCTACATTTCTCTTGAGTTGGATCTGTTTTAGAATTTCTGCCCATAACAAACCTGCCTAAGTCATTTGAAAGCTATCTTCCCAAAACCTGGAACACATATGTAAGTGCCCAGAATCTCATAGCTTTAATGGAGTGTGACTTTCTGCAAGATTCCCATCCTTTCCTCACCACCAATCAGTGGCCTGTTGTTCCTAGGAGAAACAGTAGTAATCTCTTGTGGTTTCTTCCATATTCTGACCAATAAAACCACAGTAAATCAAGAATTTATCAAGCTACTTAGAGAAAAGGAGAAGCAATGGAATATTAACTGTGGTTGCTATCAATAGCAGACTAGGTCAAAAATATGGAAAATGCTTTCCTAACAACAGATTATATCAAAGGCAAGAGAAGATTGTTTCTTCCATTTTATATTCCAGCCAAGAGTCTTATCCAAACATGTGTTAACAATACCTGTGAGACAGTTCTTCCTTTCTCATGTTCCAATGCCAAGTTAATTTTGTTCATTATCTAAGTATTTGTATGCATTCTCTCAATTTAGTGAGGGCAAGGATTTTGACTTCTTATTCACCTCCACACCCTAAGTGCTCAGCATGTCTAACAAATATTAGACACTCAATAAGTATTTGATAAATGAATTAAGATGAGATTGAAACAATTATTTCCTCCTGGGAAGTATTAAGTTCTTCCTCTACCAGAGTTTTTACATAAAAGCAATTTGAAAAAGAATGAACAAGTTGCTATATTTATCAAACTTCATTTTCTGAATTTGGTGAATCACAAGAACTTACTTTGAAACCAAAACTGGGAGGTACTGATTTCCAACCTCTCTTCTCTCTCTATTCTTAATCTTAAAACACAGCACGCGCGCGCGCACGCGCGTGCACGCACACATACACGAACAATGGAGGCAGTTTAGAGAACATCTTAGAGTATTTCTTTAAATAACAAGAGTGGATTTGCCTGCAGAGCTGTCCATACTACCGCTTCCATACCTCTCGTAACTAAGATCACTTTTTGCAGATGGGTGAAGCCTGCCAGTACTCAAACAGAAGCAAAGTGGCCCCCATTAACACAAAATCATCAAATGAATCTTGCTGGCAGGACACTAGGCCAGCTATCTATCCATTGACAATCTCATAACCTTCAATTTTACATCCAAAACAAATAAAACAATGCCTGATTCTAAAAGAAAGAAGAGGAGAAAATGAAATATTTCCATCCCATTTACCCTTCAAACAAAAGATAAAATATAAGCTAGAATGTAACACAGAAAGCATGGGTTTAGTAAGATCCCGATAGCTAAGTCACTTTGGGTACAAAGTGTATATTTTTGAGTGTACCTGGTACTTTCAAATGGGGACATTATAATAACTGAAAATTATAGGGCAGTGATGGAGCCTCATGGTTAAGAGCACAGCCTTTGAAGTTATGCAGACCTGAGTTTGAGTTCCTGTTTTGTCAATTTCTTTATGTGTACCTTGAACAAATGACTTAATCTTTCCCTGCTTCAATTTCCTTAGCTGCAAAGGGGGATACTAATAATTTACAGGGTTATTATAAAAATTAAATGAGATAACCCATGTAAAGTACTCACACAGCATCTGGCACAGAAAAGCACTTAATAAATGTTTACCATGATAGCCGTGGTTCTTACATTAATCTGAAAGGAATTAATTTGACAGGAAGGTTGATGGATTGAATAGAAATAGCACAAAAGTGTCTCATCACCGAGAACATAGCCTTTCTGAGAAATTAGCCAACCGGCATGCCCAGTAGCTAATTGCAATTCATTTGGAATGAAACGGAGACAAATATGCCATTGTAAGAACCAGGATAGAGAAATGCTAATGAGGATTGAGACAGTGGTCTGAGGAAGAAAAGAGGCAAGTAAATCTAGTGTGCTGTGGAGAGAGCCTTGGCCAGTGGTCCCAGGCAAGAACATCCTTGGAAAATCTTCATGGCTGTATCTGAAAGCTGAATCAGAGCTCTGCAAAGCTAAAGAAGGGTCACATGTCTGCCCTTTGGTAGCCAACAAAATGATGCTTGGGGGAACAGACATTCCACTTGGGAACTGACTAGGACCTTTTCCAAGATGTTCTATGAGAAAGGGCCACATGGAGCACTGTGCTAGGGGGTCTCCAAGGTGCCTGGGATTGGCTCTCCAAAGTAGGGGTCCTTCCACTGGAACCTCACACCACACACAGGTCTAGGTTTCACTAATTTCTTTCACTTGAGATGCTACAGAGACCGAGGTAGACACGCCCTGGCTTCATGGAACTCATAGCTCAGTGAGGGGATGAGAACACAAGGTGGTGGGTTACCATGACAGGGGTCTGGGCAGGGTATTCATGGAGCACATGGAAAAAGACATGGAACCAGTCTTGGGGACAAAGAGGCTTCTTAGAGAAAATGTCTGTGATGGGACGTGAAAAATGAATGAGATTAGAAAGGCAGAGGGGGCCAGAGTAGAAAAGAAGGTCCAGGCAGAGGAAAGAGCATGGGCAAAGGGCCAACAGAAGACTGAGAGTGCAGCATACTTGAGGGATTAAAAGATGGTCTGTGCAGCTGCAGCAGGGAACATGGAGCATGTTCATTTTAGGATGGCTTGTCAACAATAATTTGTACTTACTCTGTGCCAGGCCCTGTGACAAGCAGGCCCACTAGGAGTATTAGCTCATGAAATCTGCACAACAATCCTATGAGCTAGGAACTGTTGTTCACCTCATTTTACTATGGGGAAGCGGAGAATCATCAGAGAAGTTAGGATTCAAGATACGATGTTCTGAGTCCAAGGACTGACATCTCATAAGTGTGCTAGGATTTCTACCCAGACACCGTGACTTGAGAGCTCATACCCTTAACCACTGTACCTCCCCAAAGGCACATTCCCACTGCACCTCCCGCCACCATGGCAGCTCACCTTTTAAGACACAGGGGGTAGGAAAGGGCTTTTGTATACAGCTTTACGTTTATGGTTTCCCTAAAGTTAGTGTGAAGTAACCTGTCTGTATACCAAACAAAAGCAACAAAAAAACTTTTCCAAATATGTCTCTGAGCAATAGAAGGTATAACTACAGGTTTGTACTTCTATACAATTTTTACACAGGTCTTACCTCTACAGATTCCCAGTTCTTGCAAAGTCTTGAGACTATTTTGAAATCCTTTGGGTAGAAAAGCTGCCTCATGTGAGAGAACTATTCCATTTTTGACTTAGACAAAGTTTCTGAGGATGCCTGAAGCTGGAATTCTATCCAAACACCAGTGAAAGGAAACTTTTTTAACCTAAACTCTGAGCTTCTATGTGGTGACTTGGGAAAGAAGAAAAGTCGCTATGTATATATAACTTTTCTACACACAAACAGCTAACTAGAATATTGGCCACTAAGCCCTACAGCACCTAGCACCGTACCTTGCACGTAGTAGGTAATCAAAGAAACGCTGGAAATAAAGGTTACATAAAGGCTAAATAAATAAATGAAAAAAGTTCCTACTTGTTTGCTTCTTGGCTTTCTCCTCAAGGTAAGGTATGATAATGTAAGGAGAGACACCTCTGACTACAGTGAGAAGTCATGAGAACTGATAGAATGTCTATGACCTTGAAGAGATACTTATACATCTGTGTTCACTGAAGCATTATTCACAATAACTAAAAGATGGAAGCAAACCTAGTGCCTGTTGATAGATAATGGATGAACACAGAAATGATAATAAAAATTTTTTTTTGAGACGGAGTCTCACTCTGTCGCCCAGGTTGGAGTACAGTGGCACAATCTCGGCTCACTGCAAGCTCCACCTCCCGGGTTCTCGCCATTCTCCTGCCTCAGCCTCCCGAGTAGCTGGGACTACAGGCGCCCACCACCACGCCCAGCTAATTTTTTTTTTGTATTTTTAGTAGAGACAGGGTTTCACCGTGTTAGCCAGGATGGTCTAGATCTCCTGACCTCGTGATCTGCCCACCTCGGCCTCCCAAAGTGCTGGGATTACAGGCTTGAGTCACCACGCCCGGCCAATAAAACTTTTTGAAACTATAAATAACATGGTACTTACATACAATGGAATATTATTCAGCCTTAAAAAGGAAGAAAATTCTGACACATACTATAATATGGATGAACCCTGAAGATACTATGCTAAGTGAAATAAGCCAGTTAGTTATAGAAGAACAAATACTACATGATTCTACTCATGAGGTAGCTAGAGTAGTCAAATTTATAGAAACAGAAAGCAAAATGGTATTTACAAGGAATTAGAAGAAATTAATGGGGATTTACTGTTTAATGAGGTCAGAATTTGCATTTTGCAAGAAGAAAAGAACTCTGGAGATGAAAGATAGTGACGGTTGAAGAAAAACACGAATATAACTGATACTGTTGAACTGCACACTTAAAATAGGTAAGACGGTGAATGTTATGTTATACATATTTTATAATATTTTAAATTTTTAAATAAATTTCAAATTTAAAATATATTTAACATTTTTAAAAATACATTTGATATTAATTTTAATCTTAAATTTACAACATAAATATAAATTTAAAATTTATAAATAAATGTTTTAAATTTATTTAGAAGAAATCCAACTATTCCTGTTTGCAGATGACACTCTATATCTAGAAAACCCCACAGTCTTGGCCCAAAAGCTCCTTCAGCTGATAAACAGCTTCAGAAAAGTTTCAGGATACAAAATCAAAGTACAAAAATCACTAGCATTCCTATACACCAGCAAGAGCCAAGCCAAGAGCCAAATCAGGAATGTGGTCCCTTTCACAATTGCCACAAAAAGAATAAAATACCTAGAAATAGAGGTAACCAGGGTGAAAGATCTCTACAATGAGAATTACAAAACACTGCTCAAAGATATCAGAGATGACACAAACAAATGGAAAAACTCCATGCTCCTGAATAGAAAGACTCAATATTATTAAAATGTCCATACTGCCCTAAGCAACTTACAGATTCAGAGCTATTCCTATCAAAGTACTGATGACATTCTTCACAAAACTAGAAAAAAACTTTTTAAAGTTCATATGGAACCAAAAAGAGCCTGAGTGGCCAAAGCAATCCTAAGCAAAAAGAACAAAGCTGGAGGCATCACACTACGTGACTTCAAACTACACTACAGGGCTACAGTAACCAAAACAGCATGCTACTGGTACAAAAACAGACACATAGACCAATGGAACAGAATACAGAGACCAGAAATAAGACCACACATGTACAAATATCGGATCTTCGACAAACCTGACAAAAATAAACAATGGAGAAAGGACTCCCTATTCAATAAATGGTGCAGGGATAACTGGCTAGCCACATGCAGAAGAATAATACTGGACCCCTTTCTTATACCATATACAAAAATAAACTCAAGATGGATTAAAGACTTAAATGTAAAACTCAAAACTATAAAAGCCCTGGAAGACAATCTAGGCAATACCATTCTGGACATAGGAACCAGCAAAGATTTCATGATGAAGATGTCAAAAGCAATCACAACAAAAGCAAAAATTGATGAATGAGATCTAATTAAACTAAAGACTTCTGCACAGCAACAGAGTAAACAGACAACACACAGGTGGGAAAAATATTTGCAAACTATGCATCTAACAAAGGTCTGATTCCCGCATCTATAAGAAACTTAAACAAATTTACAAGAAAAAACAATCCCATTCAAAAGTGGGCAAAGGACATGAACAGACACTTTTCAAAAGAAGGCATACATGCGGACAACAAGCACATGAAAAAAATCTCAATATAACTTATCATTAGAGAAATGCAAATCAAAACCACAATGAGATACCATCTCCTACCAGTCAGAATGACTATTAGTAAAAAGTCGAAAAATAACAAATGCTGGCAAGGTTGCGAAGAAAAGGGAACATTTATCCACTCTTGGTGGGAGCATAAATTAGTCCAGCCATGTGGAAAGCAGTGTGGCAATTCCTCAAGGAGCTATCAACAGAACTACCATTCAACCCAGCAATCCCGTCACTAGGCATATACCCAGAGGAACGTAAATCATTCTACCATAAAGAAATATGCATGTGAATGTTCATTGCAGCACTGTTCACAATAGTAGAGATATGGAATCAACCTAAATGCCCACCAATGACAGACTGGATAAAGAAAATGTGGTACCTATCCATCATGGATGCTATGCAGCCATAAAAAAGAATGAATTATGTCTTTTGCAGGAATATGGATGAGCTGGAAGCCACTATCCTTAGTACACTGAAACAAGACCAGAAACCCAAATACTACATGTTCTCGCTTGTAAGTGGGAGCTAAATAGGGAAAACACATGGATACAATGAAGGGAACAACAGACACTGGGGCCTACTTGAGGGTAGAGGGTGGGAGGAGGGAGAGGATCAGAAAAAATAACTATTGGGTACTAGGCCTAGTAACTGGGTAATGAAATTATCTATACAATAAACCCCCATGACACAAATTTACCTATATAACAAACCCACACATATACCCTGAACCTAAATTAAAAGTTAAAAAAAAATTTTTTTAAATAAAATAAATGTCAATGAAGGCAAAACAAAGACATTTTCCACCACAAAAGTAATGTTAATTATTAAAATGTGATTATAATGCTAGTATGTGATTAGTATTATATGCTTTACATAATCTATAACTACAATAATTATCATAGCTAACATCTGTTTTATATACTCTATTGTAATGATAATATAGCCATAATAATAATTGCTATTATAGCTGACATCTACTAAGCACTAACCATGCACCATACTCTGTTCTAATAATTTTATGCTTTGTTTGCTTATAACAATACTATGAGGCAGCTATTGTTATTTTCCCCTACTTATCAATAAGGAAAGTGAGGTACACCAATGTTAAATAACTCTATAAAGGCACACAGCTAATAAATGAAGTTGTGATTATTCTTAAGAAATTGTTGAAGAATGGTGGCTATGTTGATGACTTATGGCTAGTTGAGGATATGTAATGGAACTGGCTATTAGTTTGGATTAATCAGAGCAGAGGTCCCAGTAATTTACAATCTCATACCAAACTTTCCGTAAAGATAGCTACAGCTGACCAATAATAATAGTAACACAAATGAGGCTCCCAGACACCAAGTATTAGATGAGAACTTTGGATGCATTACCTTGTCCAACTTTCCCAAAAACATAGGAAATAGGTGCTGCTCTTATTCCCATTTGCAGCAATCGTTAAAAAACTTGCCCACGACCATATAAGTAGTAAGTGATAGAGCCAGGAAATAAGCCCGGGCAGTCTGACACTAAACTCTGTGCATTACCCACAACACCAGTGTCTCTTAAGTTGTGATCTGAGAACAAATTTCTTGGTGGTATTCATAATAATTATAATAAGAGTTAACATTTATTGAACACTCCCAATATACTGGCCTAATTGCTTCCAGTGTATTATGAAAACCCCAAAAGAACCTTGTGACGGAGGTATTAGCCCCACTTTAAGGGGCAGGGGCCTGCTCAGTTTCTCCCCACTAGCAAGGAGAGGAATCAGGATTCAAATACAGGTAGTGTGATTCCAAAGTCGTATTCTTAAAGACTCCACCCTTGCTACTCAGAGGGGCAACCTCCCGCAGCATTTCTCAGGAGGAGATAGTTAGAAATGTAGACTCTTGGACCCTACTCCAGACAGGATGAATGAGAATTTGCACTTATGAGAATTATGCACATAAGTGTGAATAATGAAGTTTGACAGATGCTACATTTCATTCCTGTCCTACAAGGTGAGGCCACAAGGCTACAGCAGTAAACAGCATTGACAAGGTCCTGCCTTCATCAGCCTCCACACTGTTAGAGGGAAGGGAAACAGACCACAAATAAGAAAATGATTACTACTAAGTTCTAAACCCCAGGTGCTTCTAAAAATGCCATTTCCTGGTCTCTGTCCTTACTGAATCTATCTGGGTCTCTGGGGGAAAATATGCGTTTAACAAAGTGAGTCATTTGCCCTCTAAAGTGCAAGAGCCATGGCTTTCCCTGCTAAGGCTCAGGGGAAGAATCAGGCAAGAATGCCAGCATCTTTCCTACTTTTCATATTGCCCCATTCCCCAGAGCCAGAGAAACGGACTACAAGAAACCCTTGCAGTAGGCTGGCCAACTGACAATCTATGCATTGATTTAGAACATTGAGCCTCAGAGATCCATGTGATGCTACTTAATATGGTGTGCAAGGCTGCAGGCACTCACAACTGACCGTGAGGGTATTGACTGGTCCCTATGGAAACGGTTTCTTGTGTGTGAGTCTGTCTCTGCTTGTCCACTGCACAGTAAAGGTCATCACCCCAGCACCCTTGGGACAGGTCTAACATGACAGCAGCAGCCAGGACCTATGCACACACTAACCAATGCCATGAGCACATCCCAGTGAGGAATCAAGCCTCATCTAAGAAGCTGGCCTGATGCCTGGTTCCTAAGGAGTCTCATACACAAACCATTTATTAGCAACTCTGATGCTCTCCCATTACTGACAGCTGCTAGCCAGGCTCAAATGAAAGATCTAGGGAAAGAAATACCGGCAAATTTTTCCCAAGACTTTGAGTTTGAAGAGACAAACTCAGAAGAACCAAGGGAAAAGGAATAATAGAGAATGTGCCTTTTCCAAATAGTAATAAGAATCATAACTAACATGTAGTGAGTGCTTATTACATGAGGTAAATATTTTAATTATTCCCATTTAACACAGAGATGTAGGGCTGTCACTTTACAGGACAAGGGAAAGAAGAAAGGAAGGAAGGAAGGTAACAGCAAGGAAGGGAGGGAGAGAGATGGGCAAAGGAAGGGAAGAAGGAAAGAAGGGGGCAGAGTTCCCAAGCTCAGCTTTCTTCTGAGATAAATAATAGAATGACTGTGGAAGGCCTAAAACAAAAGATGAATAGAAACTGACATTTTACCTTAATTTGAAACTGAAATACTCAAGAGATTGATTTGTTTCATGTTCTATGAACCCAGACAAAAATAAATTGGCTGAATTTCAACCATCCCCAAATTGTTACAAACACACACACACTGTGTGTGTGTATATGTTTGTTTTCCCAAATATGACTTCTTGGGGTTGAATGGAAAATTTGGCAATCTGATTAACTGTAGCTTACAATAAAATAGCACGAATGGGTGTTTTATAAGACCTCTGTTTCTCATTCTCCTTGGAAGATTGTCAAGAGTTTAATGAAACTAATACTGTGGGTTTTAGATCTCTCATAGCCAGAAATCAGAGCCTCTCCAACACTAACAACTGAAAGTAACTCATGTTTTTTGAGCCAGTGGAATATGCCAGGCACTAGGCTATGTGCTATTTGTGCATTGTCCCAATGAATTTTCTCAACAACCCTGCTATGAAGGTATGATTAATATTCTCATCTTACAGATGTAACTGAGGCTCAAAGAGGTGATATGACTTGCCTAAATGGTAAGTAGAGAAGCCACACAGTTGGACTCAAGTCTTTTCTCTTAAGCACTATGTTAAACACTAAGCTATAATAATGTTGGCACAAAAATCTGTTCTTTAAATCTGCCAAACTGGTTACTTGGTGTTCTGTGGAAAAATAATTTGGCTAATAATTGTTTTTAGTGGTTTTGGAGACAATGGCTTAGAAAGATATCATCCCCCCCGCCCCCTCTCAGAATGTTTGACCTCCATTCAGGATGCTGGAAGGTTGCCTGAGATTCCGGTATGTTATTAGAGATTCATTGTGTCCGTTCAGTCATTCAACCTTCTCTCTCCAGCCTCCATGGGAAGTGTACATAGGCCACATGCATCCATTGGACATGGCAAATTGCACCGTTCATTCATTTGATAGATTTTAACCGGCTTCCATGTGCCAAACACCATCCTGGGCACTTCACATACTATTATTCTTTAACACTTACAGAGCCCTGTGAGGCAGGTACCATTATTATCCCCATTTTATAGATGAGGAAACAGAGATTCAGAGTGGCTAAATACAGCTAGGAGTCTCACCAGATCAGCCTGTTGACTCTGGCACCTACTCTCTCAAGCAATATGCAATAGGGAGCAGGAAAAGATAGACATAGTACCCATCCTGGAGAAGCCATCACACCAACAGTGGGGATAGACATCAAGCCAATAATTACCCAATTAATTCATTCATTACCATTATGTAAGTCCTACACAGCTGAAGTCAAGGAGAACTGACCTAGGGGAACAAGAAATCTTGCCTGAGAAAGTGAAAGGTTAGCTGAGAACTGAAGTAAGAGTTCATCAGGAGAGAACAAATGAGAAAAGCACTGAAGACAGGGCAAAATAGCATGCTGAAGGCCCTTGCATATTAAGACTGACATGTTGGAGAGGAAGAGAGACAGAAGATGCAAGAATCTGTTGAAACAGCGATCTACTATTCCCATCCCTTCTCTATGGAGGAAGGAACTGGCCTCATGTTCAATGCACCTACTATCAAATTTTTCACTGTGTGCCCAGTGTTGCCTAATAGGCATTCAACATACCACTGATAAATGAATGAAACACATGGACAAATACATGAAATCTGTTTGGTCCAAAGTCAAACCATGTATTGGTAAGGAAGAAAAATTCACAAAATCAGTGTTTGATATCACCCAGATATGTGTTTAATAGCTGAATTTTAAAATATTTCCCTATGGCTTTTTAAATTATACGAGCTGATGGAGAAAGATAGTCTTTTCAACAAATGATGCTAGAAAAACTGGGTATCTATATGCAAAAGAATGAAGCTGACCATTTCTTATAGCACACACAAAATTAACTCAAAATATATCATAGACTTAAATTTAAGACCTAAAACTCTAAAACTCTTACAAGAAAACATAGGTGTATATCTTTGTGACATTGGCTTAAGCAATAGTTTCTTGCATATGGCGCCAAAAGCACAAACAATTTAAAAATAAAGAAACAAATTGAATTTCATCAAAGCCGAAAATAGTTATGCCTCAAAGGACACCAACAATAAATTGATTTTTAAAAACCCTCAGAATGGGAAAAATACAGGCAAATCATATATATCTGACAAAGAACTTGTATCTAGAATATATACAGAACTTTTATAACTCAACAATTAAAAATAGCCCAATTCAAAACTTGGCAAAGAATTTTAATAGACATTCTTCCAAAGAAGATACACAAATGGCCAATAAGTGCATGAAAAGATGCTCAACATCCTTTGTCATTGGGAACATGAAAATCAAAACCACAATGAGGTAACACTTCACATGCATTAGGGTAGCTATAATAAAAAGCCGAACAACAGCAAATGTTGGGCAAGGATGTGGAGATTAAAACCCTCATATATTGCTGGTGAGAATAGTATATGGTGCAGCCACTTTGGAGAACAGTTTGGCAGTTGCTCTGAATAGTAATCATAGAGTTACCATTTGACCCAGCAATTCCACTGCTAGGTATTGACCTAAGAGAAACACATCTGCCCACACAAAAACGTATGCATGAATGTTCTTAGCAGCATTATTCATAAGACCTGAAATGTAGAAACCACCTAAATGTCATCAACTGATGAATGGATAAACAAAATGTGATATATGTATATAAAGGAATCTTATCAATAAAAGAAATGAGGTACTGACACATCCTACGATATCAGTGAAACTTGAAAATATCATCCTAAGTGAAAAAGGCCAGTCACAAAAGATCACATTTTGTATGATTCCATTTATGTGAAGTGTACTAAATAGGCAAACCCATAGAGATAGAAAGTAGATTAGTGGTTGCCTGAGGTTGGGGCACGAAGAGGGTAACAGGAATGCAGAGTAGCTGCTAATGGGTTTCTTCTGGGGATTATGAAAATGTTCTAAAATTGATTGTAGTGATGGTTGCACCACCCTATAAATATAATGAAAACCTTCCATTGAATTGTACATGTTAAATGGGTAATTTCATGGTATATGACATATCTCAATAAAAGTATTAAAAGGTATATGAACTAGAACTAGTGTCACAATCTTCTAATTTTCTGGAACTGCATTATTTTGTTTTGTTTCAGTTTTCACTCTCTTCAGAAAAGGCTCTGACATTGACTGCCTTTTCACCCCACACCCCATAAAAAGTATTACTTCCAAGATATGTATAGTATGAACAAAGACTAAGCCAGGTCTTCTCAGCTTTCTACATCTGCCTGCCCAGTCATAATCATCTTTCTAATGAGCCCCATGGCCCTGTAGTGTCCTCAATTATTTAAGGATGATTAAAATACTTCCATTTTACTGTATTTCTAAGACTTGGATGAGCCTCCTCTCCAAAAATGTGTATAAACAGAAAGCTTGAAATATATTTTCTTCTCAGTCTGAACTAAGTAGAACAACAAAAATAGTAACAATAGAGCCAACCAGTTATGTATTTTTTTTTTTCCCTACGGTGGCAGCAGCATCATTAGGCAGACTTTGACTGCAGTGTGAGGAATTTAGGTTGCACAAAAGTCATTTCCTTAGGAGCATTACTAAACAATAGGCTATTGCACAAACAAGTAAGTTTTCTATCTGTGGACATCTTTTTCTCTTTTTGGTTTCTTTAAAGATTTTTATGCATTAATTTCAAACTATAGTAGCCTTAGTCTTCCCAAAAAGTAACAGGGCTAATGAGATTTCTTACAATCCCCCTCCATTCCTGTTATCTATAATATTTAATGGTTTCCCTTCAACTCTATCAGCCCTTGCAATGCCTCCTCTGTTTTACTGCTGTTCATTTTCAGCTTAATAACCACCTCATTCTATGCATCATCTCTCTGAAAATTTCGGGGAATAGCTATGTAAGAGAAATGCACTCTTTGAATTTAGAACAGTACATTGTGTGTATACTTTTATATTATGTTCCATTTGTGCTCCTCCAATGGCATTGGCCGAACTCAGTGGCAAACTGAAATGACTGCAATGTTTTCCATTTGGAAAGAACAGCTTATTTAGCAGGTACATAATACTATTTATTTTCTTTACTATTAGACACAGCTTGGAGTCTTTACCCCCCAAACCAGTTCTGCACATCCATTTACCAAGTTGGAGTCATTTGTCACAGCCAAGAAAATTATAACCTCAAAGTTGTTAAGTATCTTCTTAACCCTGAAGAACTGATAAACTTATCAGAAAAGCCCTGTCCTTACCAAATTTTATGGGACTACTACTTTTAGCACCAATTACTGCTGTAAATGATAATAACAGCTAAAATTTTTTAAACTCTTACAGTGGACCCACCACTGTTTAAAGCTAGGTATAGATAACAGATATAGATATAGATAATTAATTTACTTAATCTCCACAATGGCCCTGTGAGATAGGTATTCTTATTACTTCTATTTTACAGTTAAGGAAATTGAGGTACAGAGAGATAAAAAGAAACTTGCCCAAGACTATGCAACTTGTAAATGGCAGAATTGGGGGTTTAAACCCAGGAATTTAGTTCCCAAGTCACTATGCTATGTTGTCTGGTAGGAGGAGCTTAATAAATCTACTTGAGTGAACAAGTAGAGGTTATAGAGCAACAAAAGAAATTCATGACTGCAAAATTCCATCTACTCATCTCCACCCATTCTTTCCAGCCACATGCCCTCTAGGAAGCCTCCCAGGATTACTAGAATAGAGAGGACATTGTTCTGTCCCTCCTCCCTGCTCTTTTTCACCTCCTCCTAGATGTGGAGAGACCTTTATAGTAAATGTGTTTATGGAAATATGTACTTGCAAAGCAAGCCAGTTCCCGAGAAATCAAACATCCATGAGCAAATGCACCAGGTAAGTCTGGTCTTTGACTCATTACGACCAGGAGAATAACACAAGAGGATTCTGGTAAAGCAGATGTGGGTACCAGAAATTCAGGAAGGCTGTGCACAATGGCTCACACCTGTAATCCCAGCACTTTGGGAGGTCAAGGCGGTGGATCACCTGAGGTCAAGAGTTCGAGACCAGCCTGACCAACATGGCGAAACCCAATCTCTACTAAAAATACAAAAGTTAGCCAAGTGTCATGGCAATTGCCTGTAATCCCAGCTACTTAGGATACTGAGGCAGGAGAATCGCTTGAACCTGGGAGGCAAAGGATGCAGTGAGCTGAGATTGTACCATTGCATTCCAGCCTGCATGATGGAGCGAAACTGTCTCAAAAGAAAAAAAAAAAAAGTGCTTCAGGAATAGCTATTTGGAACCCAGAGTTCTGATAGTAGGTCTCAGTCTTATCTGTTCTTAGCTCTTGCTTGAGAACAAGATTGCATGATTAAAATTAGTCTTTAACTACTTTGAAACCATCTCTTTGGTTCCTTGCTGGTTAATCAAACAGATTAACCAGGCTACTCTTTCTCAGTTTCCAAACCAGAAGTCAGCACTTCAGGGCAAAACATCTGGCACATCCAAAACTCTTTTTAGTAGTGACAGCATTCTTTGTTCACTGAACATAGCTAGCTCAGTCATTTATGCAAAAGTATCGGTAGACATATGACAGCTGCAGGTCCTGACATAATGGTTGTACCAACACTTTTTTTTTTTAAGTGAGAAGGAGTTAGACTGAGGCAACTGAGATCATGTGACAAGAACAAAACCCCAGCAACCTTGCCTCACCTGTTGGGAAACCTCAACTAAGCCTGGATTTGAGCCACATATTCAAAGGGCCAAATATGCAGCTCTACGTACATTAGTTCATTTAATCTTCCCAACAGTCCTGTTAAATTATCATATTATACTCATTAAAGAGAAGGAAAATAGAGCCAAGATTTGAACCCAGGTCATCTGCACTCTAAAATCCTCATTTTAACCATTACAACTCTCCTACCTCAACATACACGTAAGCCTAAAGACAGAACCTTGGCAAAAGCACCATTTTTCGAACCAATTCAATTCATTTCAATGATCTTCTCAGTAGGATTTTATAGGCAGTAGAAACCCAAAATCCATTTCTCTCAAAAGCCTGATTTTCTTCCAGTCTTTCCTCTGGGAATAAAGTATCATTTCTAGAACACCTCAATTTAATGTAAATAAAGGATAACAGCTTGTAGACAATAACAAGTTTAAATGTAGAAGGCGATAACACATTATTTTCTATTTTTGTATGGTTGTTTTGTTATAACTCTTTTGCCACATTACACTTGGGTGATACATTTTGGTGTTGATGTTCCAATGTTGCATAATATATCAGGTTTCAAAATCTTTTTAGCAATATTATTTCATTTGATCATAGTTACAACCTTGTGAGGTAGGCAGATAGGAGACTGTTATTCAAGTTATACAGAATGAAAACTGAAGCATTGTATTCCCCAGTGCAGCGTGGCTGCTAAGCAGTTGAGTGGTTACTGGAATCCATGTCTGTTGAATTCACAGATCAATGTTCATGTCACTGTTCCACACTGCTTCTTGTAAATCCACTGATACCCATTTTCACACAAGCATAAGTTTGCTTATCACCTATCTCTCATACAGCTTTCAGAGGTCCCATGCAGGTCATTTTTGGCAGGCAAATAATGAAAAGGCCTAGTATATTGGAAACCACAATGTGACCTAAAAGAAGAAAAGTGTTGCAAGTACAAGGACATTCATAATATTTTGCAATAGCAAAAATTTAGAAAATAATCCATCAACAAGAAAACAGATTAATAGTGAGGCTTTTATACAATGAAATACACAGCAGTGAAAACAAATAACCTCTAGCTAAATACAACAGCATGAATGAATCATGAATCACACACAGTCTGAAAGAAGTCAATATCAGGCTACACGTAGTATAATGCTTGTACAAACTATAAAAATACGCAAAACAATAAATTTGCATATATGTGTAGTGAAAATATTAAGAAATGCATAGAAATAGTAGACACCAAATTCAGACCACTAGTTGCCTCTAGAGAGCAGAATGTGATCAAAGAGGACTAAGTAGGGACTTAAACTTGTATTAATATTGTTTTCATTCTTAATCTGTAGTCAGTATGTGGTGGTTTGTAATATGTTTATTTACACATTTGTGCTTGTCTTAAATATTTTACAATACTTTTTCTTCTTTTTTTCTTTTTTTTTTTTTTTTTTTGATATGGAGTCTCATTCTGTGGCCCAGGCTGGAGTACAGTGGCACAATTTCAGCTCACTGCAAGCTCCGCCTCCCGGGTTCCGATTCTCTAGCCTCAGCTTCCCGAGTAGCTAGGACTCCAGGTACATGCCACCATGCCCAGCTAATTTTTGTATTTTTAGTAGAGATGGGGGTTTCACTGTTGGCCAGGATGGTCTTGAACTCCTGATCTTGTGATGACCTTGTGATCCACCCGCCTCAGCCTCCCAAAGCACTGTGATTACAGGCATGAACCACTGCCTTTGTCTACAATACCTTTTTAAAAAAGAAAACGACGAAGGCAACCATTCATTCTGCAAACAGAGACTAAAGGCAAGCAACATGCCAGATATTGTGATTGGGTGTTGAAATGTCGCGGTGAACCCTCTGATACAGTGGAGAAGATGGAAGAAGTGTGTTTAGTACTAGAAAGCATAGGGAGATGTGGAAGTGTGTGCCAAGGAGTTCTAATGTAGTTCAGGTAACTTAGGAAAGCCTCCAAGAGAAAATGAAGCTTAAGCTGAGACTGGAGAATGAAAAGTTGTAGTTATCAGGAAACGAAGGAACAGTTCAGATTGATCCCATTCAAAATTTCCGTGTCTGAAACTAAACATTGGTGCAACAAAGGCAGAAAGGGGGCATATGATAAGGGCAAGCCAGATCACACACCACAGGATCTCCGGTCCATTCCTTGCTGACATTTTGACTTCATTATGTGCAGCCCGTAGCTCACGTGGTACCACATGCCAGCGAGTACCAAGTAGGGTGGGAGGGGGAGTGAAGGAAAGTGGGTATTCGAAAACATTTCAGTGACTTCACACTCTCCTTAGATCCAGAACTGTTCCCGTATTCTCTCCTAATACAGAAGCGATTCCAGACACTGAGCATAGGGAGGTAGGGTGTGAGTGTGAGCTGGCTGAGCCTTTCCCTCCCATTCCTGTGAAGGAATTACTCTGGCAGATTTCCACATTGTAGGTATTTTACCATTTCTCATAGGCAAGTTGCACAACTCAGTTAGTGATTAAATTACCAACAGAGCTGCTATTTGAGTAAGGAAGGTTCAAGGTTGTTTCTTGCTCCTGCACTTTGTTTTAAATGCAATTGGATTAATTTCTTAATCTCCTTGTTTAGAGGAAGAAAACAAAAATCCTGTCTGGTATCCAATAGATAGGGCAAAAAGCGGCATTTAAACTAACTCATCAACCACTAGGACCCCTGTGTCTAACCTTGGTCCTGTGTTTAGATTTATAAAGTATGAGATCATTGTCAGTTTCATTTATCTCTGTTATTAAAAGTACCGGGCCTCCTTCAAACGACATTATATCTTCTTATCTGATTCGAATAAATGTCTTACTCATGGCTAGAATGTAGATGGTGAAATCTCATTGTTAACTCAATAATTGAAATAATCTCATTGTTTTGCTTTCCTAATAGAATCTTAAATTGATTGCTCATGCCTGGAATTTCACTTAGTTTCACCAAACTTTTCTTAAAACTGCTGCTCTTGTGCATTCTTTTTGTCTCAATGTTTCTACAAGGATGGAGCATTCTTGCTCTAAAGATAAATGCTTTTAACTAGCATTTCTCTTGGTCTGTTTATCTTATAAAAGCATAAAAGTAATCACTCAATATTTGTATTTGTTTCTATTAGTTATGATTAAATATACTGGTGGTGTGGTTGCTGAAGGCACAGGCTATAAAATAAGCACTAGGTTTGGATCCAAGCTCTGTGACCTTATAGTAACTTAACCTCTGTTTTCTCATTTATAAAATGGAGATAATAATGGCTATCCCATAAGAGTGTTGTAGGAATTCATAGAGATTATTTTGGGTGTGTTACCTAGGCTGTGTGGCTCATAGTAACCATTCAGATTTTAGCAAATAAAATACTGTACTCTGTATTCAGCTTGACTAGAAATGTGGTTTATCATTTAAAGGTTTGAATTGACCATCTGAATTGTGACTTGTGAAAGGGATTTTCTTTCTGTCTTATATCATTCTGTACTTAAAGTGCTTGCATCTGAATTGTTAGTATTCCCTATCTCATGTATATAAACTATCTTCTAAGTTAATTTTGTTTGATTTGGTTTTATTTTCCTGGTGATTTTCCCAGCTGCCCCAACTGCAACTCTTGGTGTAGAAGAGACAGTAGACTCCCCTTCACCTGCTTCAAATGAATGTCCCAAAAAGAGCATTTGAGGTCCCCAGCTACAGCAGCCAGTGCTGCCTGGTAACCAAAAGCAGCAGCCTGCATGGCTGGAGGAAGTCAAGATAATGGAATTGGATTGTCACCCACAGTCAGCCTGAAACAACCATGGCTACCACCCCAAGTCCCATGTACTTTCTTGCATTTGGGGCTTTACACATACTCTTCCCTCTGCCTGGAATAATCTTCCCTACACTTCCCCCTTAATAAAATAATTACTACTCATTTATCAAGTCTCAACTTATACGTCATCTCTCCAAGAATTTATTATCTGACCCCATAGACTGAGTGGGAATCTCTATTATGTACCCCCATGGCATTCTCAAATTATCCCTATTATGTGCAAGCAGTCCTTGTGCTATGGATTGAATGTGTCCCCCAAAGTTCATGTGTTGGAAACTTAATCTCATATGTGACAGTGCTGGCAAGTGGGGCCTAATGGGAGGTGATTAGATTATGATCATTATCACCGGAGCAGGTTAGTTATCATGGGAGAGAGTTTGTTATAAAAACAAGTTGAGCTCCTTCTTGCACTCTTGCACTCACCCTCTCTTACCCTTCTGCCTTCTACATGGGATAATGCAGCACAAAGGCCCTTGTCAGATGCTGGGGCCATGTTGTTGGACTTCCCACCCTCCAGAACCATCAGCCAAGTAAATGTCTCTTCATTATAAATTACCCTGTCTGTGGCATTCTGTTATGGCAGCATAAAACAGAGTAAAACACTTTGCTTTACACATTTCCACTATGCATGAACTTCAATTACCACAATTTAGTTAAACAGCACCAGCCCTTCAAAAGCACAATTCAAATTTCGGTGACCATGACATATGAACTATAAGCTGTGAGCTGCTTGCTCTTTGGTCCACAAATCACTTCTTAACAGATTCACATCATGATCAGTAACCAATCACATCACTTCTTCCAAAGCCTGTTGGTGACTTATCGCTGTCCATTTGTTATTCAGTTCACACACAGAGAGCAAATCAAGTGGTTGTGTTGCTTCCTTGTCCCCCAGTAATAAACCCATGTGACAGTTTACAAACATGAATAATCAAAAGAGGGAATTAGCTGAAAAAGATGAAAGTACTCCAGTAAATGAAAAGTGATAACCTAGAAGTAAATTTGAATCAAATGTAAGTGAAGTTATAGAAGAAGTAACTGATTATGGCATGTTGACATCCTTCACCATTGCATCTACTCTAGATATGCAGTCAGAGGAACTTGGCAAAGTGGCCATGACAAAAAGGATGAAGATGTCCCAGAGAAAGTGATGCCGGCCAGCAATTTCACCTTGAAACAACTCTCAGAGATATTTCACATCAACATAAAAAGAGCAAAGGAGAAAATATTAGAAACTGATCCAAACTTAGAAAGGAATACAACAATTTGCCAATATATAGAAAACAAGTTTGCTGCATGTTGTCAGATGTATTACGATAAGAGAAGGCGAGCGAGCACTGTTCAGACTACTTTGGATAAGTGTTTTACACTAATTCTCAGTGTTTCTAATGTTTTCGATTATCACGCACTAAGTAAATAATAGTTTTATTCCATTTTTCATTTCCATATATATTTATCACTGGCAGTTTTTAAAGGTCATGAAACAATCATAATTTTTCCTATTTATGATGATGATTACTTTGCACAGTTTCAGCTTGTATGGTAATATTTGTGGTCCTGCACCACGTGCAAAGTAAGGGCTGCCTATATATTGAGCATCAATTGTATGTCTGGTACGTCATAGTAATTTACTACTACACACACTCACAAGAATATAATTTTAGGTTTGGGTGAATGAATGAATGAATTCTAAGTGGGCTTCATCTATATTCAAATCCTAGGAATGAAGGAAGATATTTTCTTCCTTTCCCAGCCACTGTGATTTGCTGTAGTTCTTCCTCTAGCTTGATGCTTGGCCCATATCCCAAAGAGCAGACCTGCTCTGTGCTCAGATTAACTCTATAATCCTAATAATATCCCTGAAGCTGGGATTCAGCTCCCCAATATCCCTGGGGATATTATCCCCAATAATATCCCTGAAGCTGGGATTCAGCAGGTCAGTGCAACAACTTGCAACTGGCTCCACCAGGCCCAGGTTTAGTCTCAGCTGGTCACTGCCACAACCACTGCCATCTATGCTCAACTGATTGTGGAGTTGAGTTTATGATTCAGTACTTCCAGTCTTAAACTATGGTCATGGAACATAGGAATACCTTAAATAAGTGAAATGTATTAAGGTAAGTTTATTATAGTATAAACTTTGGTCTGGTCAATAACTTAAATCCTCTCATATCTTTACAAGAACTATTAATAAATACACAGATTTCATACTCATTTCTTCACACTAAATAGTCAAACAGCCAAAATGTCAACATTGCTATGACAGCACTTCAAAGTCCATAAATGTAATCTTAGCATAGCCGAAAATCTAACTCTTCTGGTACTTTCTCTGTACTTTTATCACTGTAATCCTGTTGGAAATACAACTGGGAAGAGACAGAATATGAAAGGGACAATGTTCCCACAGCTTTTGGATGTCAGATAGGCAATGTCATTAAGTCATTTCCAGGAAATACCATGAACCAGCTTATTTATGTTTCGTTTTCTCCCAAGGTTCTTCTCTGAGGATGTTTTAAAAATCGAATTAACCTCTTTCCAAAGGCCTTTAATACTTCCTTATTCCATGGATTTATTAAAATCTTCTTCCAAGTATGTTGCCCAGGGGGTGATTGAGAGTTCCATTCCTTCCTTCATTTATTTGGCAAACATTTGTTGAACACCTAGTCTGTTCCCAGCTCTGTGCTTGGCACTGAGATCAATGTTGAGAGTCAGACACATGTGCTTTTCTGGGCATTATAGACTAATGACAGAAACAGGCAATAAATAGATGAATAAATAACAGGACCTGGAATTAAACTCATGCCACATGCTATGAGGGGAACAAACAGGGTGAAGGGAAGGAGTTTGGGCCATAATCCAGAGAGACACAATCCCAAACGCCCAAATCTCACATGTTGAAATCCCAGAAGATCAAAATCCTTAAGCTTAAAATCCCAAAATCACAATCCCAAAAGATCAAAATTCTAAAAACATAATTCTGGAAAAAATAATTTTAAAAAATTTAAGACATCTATTTATATTGGGGGATTTATTTTAGAAATATAAACACACAGTCAAATACTCATAGTCCCCTTCACAGAATAAAATAGGCAATAATAACATATTTTTGCAAGCATAAACACTCAGGTATACTAACGACAGTCACATGGGCATAACAGTTATGAGAAGATGAACCATATTCACAAATAAATAGGTCAAAAAGCAAATTGTATAAATGCATATCACTATGGTTGGTAATTGTGTGCACCTAGCTTTTAACTGTGGTCATCTGAAATACCATGACCGACAACTTAAGGCTTTTGACAAGATTTATCAAACATTACAACAGGTCACTACCAAATAGGCTATCTCCTGAAGAGCTGAGATCTTAAGAATTTTTTTCTTTCACAAATTTAGATAGATGTACAAAAAGGACACCTCTTTAATTGGTTGAAGAAGTTTCAATGTTTTTACACTGACAACAAGAGAAACTGATGTTCTAACTCTTAGTTCCAGGCCAAAAGCTTCAGGACCCTGTGTAAATCCTAGAGACTAACAGCTGCTGAGCCTGCAGTTCTGATATCTAAGGCAAGAGAAGAAAAGTCTGTCCCAGCTCTCAGAGGGAGACCAACTCACCTTTTGTGTTGGTTCTCTCTGGGTTCCCGACTGATTAGATGGTGCCCACCAATACTGAGGGCAGATCTTCCCCACCTAATCCACTCAGACTCACACAGTAACCTCTGGAAACACCCTCACAGGCACATCCAAAATAATGCTTTACCAGGTTTCCACATATCCCTTAATCCATTCAAGTTGACAAGTAAAACTAAGTCCACTAGTCTACCTTTTGTCAACTTGGCACCTGCAGATATCTCCTTAAGCCATACTTGATTTCCAAGTAAAGACAACGACAAAGTTATCGTTCTGCCAACATGTTGCAATGAACACAAGGCAACTATGCTGTATACGATCAAAAATGCACGGATCTCTTCCTCAGGACTTGGCTTGCAGGAATTTAATCTTTCAGAATTGTGATTTTTCAGGATTTTAGACTTTAGAAATTTGGATCTTTGGGGATTTCAACATTCGGGGTTCTGGCATTTAGAATTGTGTCTTTCAGAATTATGACGAGCACCAGAAGGGAGGCAGGATACCAGCAAAGGCCTTCCTCAGAGAAGATGGCAGGGAAGAACTCTGAGGAGGTGAGACCTGAAACACAAGGAGCTAAGGGAAGAAATTTCCTCACAGAGGAAACATGCCAATGGGCTCTGAGGCAGGAAGAGCCTGGGGTGCTCATGGACATGTAAGGGAGGAAACTGAGAAGTGTGTGCATAATTGTACATAATTGAAGCCCATTTAAGGCCAGAGTAACTGTCGTGGCTCTCTGGAGATGGCCTCTTGCCACCCACTCCATAGCCTGTCATCTCAGGGTGAAGAAGCATCCCTGAGGGGGGCTTCCACAGGGAGCCTCAGCTTCACCCCCATCTGTTTCCTATTTACAGCAGGCCTATACTGATCTACAATTCATGCTTAAAGCCTCCAACCAAGCCTGCTTCTCTGAAAACTTGCCGACCTTGACTTGGGAATTGCACTGAAGTTCTTTGTTGCAGGCTGATCTCTCCCCAAGTGCTTTCTCTATTAACCACTTAAGTACAGTAGTTTTTTCATCCCCTCTCACTGCCTGCAAGCAGGAGGATGAACACTGTCCTACGGGCATGGATGCCAGCAGATGGGCCTCCTGGAAGGAGACTTCTGGAGGCTGTTAGAGCAGAGTATGGCCCTGGGCCAGCTTTGCAATAGAGGGATGCCTGCTTGATAGGAGCTCAGGGAGTCATCAACTCTATTTTCTCATCCCTGTTTCACAATTTCAAAAGAAGCACAACACAAAATTGTTAAAGCTTTGTTATAGCACATAATTGAGAAAGCCTGTGATTTGAATTATGCCAGGAAACTACTTGCCACATGTCATCATGTGATGTGATAAAAGCAATAACTATATGTAGAATAATTTTTAGATAATCTATTGTAGGACTTTCTTGGCTGTTTAGTCCAGTTATTCACAGGGACTTTATAACACTTATATCTGTTATTACCATGGTTTGGAAGAGAAGGAGATAATAGGTAATATGATATGTCCAACAAGTTACTTCTTTCTCTGAACTTCATTTTCCTTATTAGTTAAAAGGCGATAAATAATGCTGTGGTTCTCACAGGACTGTTGAGAGGACTAACTACACTGATGTGTGTCAAGTACACTACCCAGTGCCTGTGTCATAGTTAGAGTTCAGAAATAGTAATTACTATTATTTCATGATGCGGCACTATTTCTCTTCTTTAAAAAATTCTGAACCAGGCACGGTGGCTCACATCTGTAATCCCAGCACTTTGGAAGGCTGAGGCAGGCAGATCACCTGAGGTCAGGAGTTCGAGATCAGCCTGGCCAACATGGCGAAACCCTGTCTCTACTAAAAATACAAAAATTAGCCAGGCATGGTGATGCACGTCTTTAGTCCCAGCTACTTGGGAGGTTGAGGCAGGAGAATCACTTGAACCCAAGAGGCAGAGGTTGCAATGAGCTGAGTTTGCACCACTGCACTCCAGCCTCGGTGACAGAGTGAGACCCCGTATCAAAAAAACAAAAACTAGGACAAACTTCATAATTAGGACCAAGCAAAAATTTATTCTATGTGTTAGGGTAATTATTTTTGAAATTTTTTCTTCTATTTATTCATTTTAGTTAATAATTTATGAATTACAGTTGGATCCTTACACTATGGACAACACAGTTCAGTCCCACAGAAGGCATGTCCAAAGCCATGTGGAATCCAGCAAGTTGCCGATAAAAAACAATCAATCCATAACAATAGTCTTGGTTTCATTGGAACTAAGGACATATGATCTATGCTATATGTATTCTATTTCCTGTGTAAGAGACACTTTGATACTCATTACTCTAGAAAGTATTCATAATCTAGACAAAAAGAGACTAATTTTAAACATTGTGATTTTTGACATCCATTTTTTGAAAATCTGTATTTTCCAGATCTTAATATATTTCTTGAGTGCTGACCATGTGCCAGCCACTGTGCTGTGTTTCACATGAATTACCTCATCTAACCTTCCACCTGTAAGTTAGATACTATCCCACCCCCATACGACAGATGAGAACACAGAGGCTTGGAACTATGTGGTATGTTGCCCAAGGTTACCCACCTCTCTGCCATTTTATCTGTGCTCTCTACAAGAGAAATGTCCACCACCTCTTCAGGCTAAATGTGATGAATAAGAATACAGAGTCTTGGGCAAGTTACATCACCTCTTTTTGCCTCTATTTCCTCATTAGTTAAACAGGAGCAATAATCTCACCAACCTCAGACAGCCGTTGTGAGGATTCAATGAGGTGATGCATGCAGAGTACTGCCTCACCCTTTAGGAACCCTGCCTAACTCTCCCGTAATATCACACTTCATTTTACCAGAAAGGATTTCTCCAGGTGATCTAGCCTGACAATCCATTGTTCACAGCCAAGGTCATGCTCCGTAACTAGTTGCCCATGTTGGACATGGGCTTCCCGTTTAGGCTTCCTCAGAAAAAAGACTAATTGTTTATATTCACTAAAGCTTTTTAAATCAGTACCACTTGATTCCCTGTCTCAGCATTATGTATATTCCCATGGTTCTGTTGGCTTCTAGACTAAAAGATTTAGCAGCTCTGGGGACACGGCACAGTAAACAATAACAAACTCAGCAGAAACCTCTGCAGACGCAAACGACTCTCTGACAGCTTTGAAGAGAGCAGTGGATCTCCCAACACGGAGGTTGAGATCTGAGAAGGGACAGACTCCCTGCTCAAGTGGGTCCCTGACCCCTGAGTAGCCTAACTGGGAGACATCCCCCACTAGGGGCAGTCTGACACCCCACACCTCACAGGGTGGAGTACACCCCTGAGAGGAAGCTTCCAAAGCAAGAATCAGACAGGTACACTCGCTGTTCAGAAATATTCTATCTTCTGCAGCCTCTGCTGCTGATACCCAGGCAAACAGGGTCTGGAGTGGACCTCAAGCAATCTCCAACAGACCTACATCTGAGGGTCCTGACTGTTAGAAGGAAAACTATCAAACAGGAAGGACACCTACACCAAAACCCCATCAGTACATCACCATCATCAAAGACCAGAGGCAGATAAAACCACAAAGATGGGGAAAAAGCAGGGCAGAAAAGCTGGAAATTCAAAAAATAAGAGCACATCTCCCCCGGCAAAGGAGCGCAGCTCATCGCCAGCAACGGATCAAAGCTGGACGGAGAATGACTTTGACGAGATGAGAGAAGAAGGCTTCAGTCCATCAAATTTCTCAGAGCTAAAGGAGGAATTACGTACCCAGCGCAAAGAAACTAAAAATCTTGAAAAAAAAGTGGAAGAATTGACGGCTAGAGTAATTAATGCAGAGAAGGTCATAAACGAAATGAAAGAGATGAAAACCATGACACGAGAAATACGTGACAAATGCACAAGCTTCAGTAACCGACTCGATCAACTGGAAGAAAGAGTATCAGCAATTGAGGATCAAATGAATGAAATGAAGCGAGAAGAGAAACCAAAAGAAAAAAGAAGAAAAAGAAATGAACAAAGCCTGCAAGAAGTATGGGATTATGTAAAAAGACCAAATCTACGTCTGATTGGGGTGCCTGAAAGTGAGGGGGAAAATGGAACCAAGTTGGAAAACACTCTTCAGGATATCATCCAGGAGAACTTCCCCAACCTAGTAGGGCAGGCCAACATTCAAATCCAGGAAATACAGAGAACGCCACAAAGATACTCCTCGAGAAGAGCAACTCCAAGACACATAATTGCCAGATTCACCAAAGTTGAAATGAAGGAAAAAATCTTAAGGGCAGCCAGAGAGAAAGGTCGGGTTACCCACAAAGGGAAGCCCATCAGACTCACAGCAGATCTCTCGGCAGAAACTCTACAAGCCAGAAGAGAGTGGGGGCCAATATTCAACATTCTTAAAGAAAAGAATTTTAAACCCAGAATTTCATATCCAGCCAAACTAAGTTTCATAAGTGAAGGAGAAATAAAATCCTTTACAGATAAGCAAATGCTTAGAGATTTTGTCACCACTAGGCCTGCCTTACAAGAGACCCTGAAGGAAGCACTCAACATGGAAAGGAACAACCGGTACCAGCCATTGCAAAAACATGCCAAAATGTAAAGACCATCGAGGCTAGGAAGAAACTGCATCAACTAACGAGCAAAATAACCAGTTAATATCATAATGGCAGGATCAAGTTCACACATAACAATCTTAACCTTAAATGTAAATGGACTAAATGCTCCAATGAAAAGACACAGACTGGCAAACTGGATAAAGAGTCAAGACCCATCAGTCTGCTGTATTCAGGAGACCCATCTCACACGCAGAGACATACATAGGCTCAAAATAAAGGGATGGAGGAAGATTTACCAAGCAAATGGAGAACAAAAAAAAGCGGGGGTTGCAATCCTAGTCTCTGATGAAACAGACTTTAAACCATCAAAGATCAAAAGAGACAAAGAAGGCCATTACATAATGGTAAAGGGATCAATTCAACAGGAAGAGCTAACTATCCTAAATATATATGCACCCAATACAGGAGCACCCAGATTCATAAAGCAAGTCCTTAGAGACTTACAAAGAGACTTAGACTCCCATACAATAATAATGGGAGACTTCAACACCCCACTGTCAACATTAGATAGATCAACGAGACATAAAGTTAACAAGGATATCCAGGAATTGAACTCATCTCTACAGCAAGCAGACCTAATAGACATCTATCGAACTCTCCACCCCAAATCAACAGAATATACATTCTTCTCAGCACCACATCACACTTATTCCAAAATTGACCACATAATTGGAAGTATGGCACTCCTCAGCAAATGTACAAGAACAGAAATTATAACAAACTGTCTCTCAGAACACAGTGCAATCAAACTAGAACTCAGGACTAAGAAACTCAATCAAAACCGCTCAACAACATGGAAACTGAACAACCTGCTCCTGAATGACTACTGGGTACATAACGAGATGAAGGCAGAAATAAAGATGTTCTTTGAAACCAATGAGAACAAAGATAGAACATACCAGAATCTCTGGGACACATTTAAAGCAGTGTGTAGAGGGAAATTTATAGCACTAAATGCCCACAAGAGAAAGCAGGAAAGATCTAAAATTGACACTCTAACATCACAATTAAAAGAACTAGAGAAGCAAGAGCAAACGCATTCAAAAGCTAGCAGAAGGCAAGAAATAACTAAGATCAGAGCAGAACTGAAGGAGATAGAGACACAAAAAACCCTCCAAAAAATCAATGAATCCAGGAGTTGGTTTTTTGAAAAGATCAACAAAATTGACAGACCGCTAGCAAGACTAATAAAGAAGAAAAGAGAGAAGAATCAAATTGACGCAATAAAAAATGATAAAGGGATATCACCACCGACCCCACAGAAATATGAACTACCATCAGAGAATACTATAAACACCTCTACGCAAATAAACTAGAAAATCTAGAAGAAATGGATAATTTCCTGGACACTTACACTCTCCCAAGACTAAACCAGGAAGAAGTTGAATCCCTGAATAGACCAATAGCAGGCTCTGAAATTGAGGCAATAATTAATAGCCTACCAACCAAAAAAAGTCCAGGACCAGATGGATTCACAG